>NW_007726372.1:0-11343 GCF_000696425.1 Galeopterus variegatus | reverse complement strand
GAAGAGGGTGGCCTAACACAACATAAAGATATTCTGGCCCGTTCTACTCTACCAAATACCAGTGGGATACACCTGTCCCACTCCCCAAAGCAGGAAGCTGACCTTCCAAGCCCACCCAGCAGGAGCAGGTGGTGCCTGACTCCCCGCCATGGAAGTGGCTGTGGAGCTGAGGGCGGGATGTGCTTCTGTGCCCACCTGCACAGAAAAATAAGAAAACAGAATATAAGAATGAAAAGCAGATAATACAATCAGAAAACAAACAATGAAATGGAAGAATTAAGTCTGAACATATCAATACTTACCAGAAATGCAAATGGTCTAAATATACCAGTAAAAGACTAGGCAGAATGGGTTAAGAGAAAAAAATAGTGATCCAACAACACTTATGTACAAGAAACTCACATCAAATACAGCATAGGTGGTTTTAAAATAAAAGGATGGAAAATGATATACCATGCAAACATTATTTTTTTAAAAAAAGCAGGAGCAACTATATGGCTGTATTAATATCAGAAAAAGTAGACTTCCGGGCCGGCCCGGTGGCACACTGCTACAGTGTAAATATACCAGTAAAAGACTAGGCAGAATGGGTTAAGAGAAAAAAATAGTGATCCAACAACAGTTATGTACAAGAAACTCACATCAAATACAGCATAGGTGGTTTTAAAATAAAAGGATGGAAAATGATATACCATGCAAACATTATTTTTTAAAAAAAAGCAGGAGCAACTATATGGCTGTATTAATATCAGAAAAAGTAGACTTCCAAGTAAAAAGTTTACTGGGAAATAATAGGGATATTACGTTATAGTAAAAGGGTGACTCCATCAGGAAGGAATAGCAATCCTAAATATGTACGCTTCAAACAACCAAATGAAAACGACAACACAATGTGTCAAAAACATGAGATGCAGTTAAAGTGGTGCTGAGAGGGGAATGTGTAACACTAACTGTTTACAGAACAACAGTCTAAGTTCCAACCCCGAGACCCCCAAAAAGAAGAGCAAGATAAAGCAAGGGGAAGAAAGACATCAATAAAGAAAAGGGCAGAAATCCATGAAATTGAAAACAAGAAAGTGACAGAGAAAATCAGTGAAACAAAAACAGCTGATTCTTCAAATAAATCAATAATTAATAGCCTCTAAAAATATTGACAAAGGAAAAAGGGAGAAGACAGATCACCAGTGTCAAGAATTAAACAGGGGTCTTACTACAGGTCCTGCAGCGTTAACATCAGGGATATCAGAAGCAACTTTAGGCTCACAATTCAGCAACTTCAAAGAAATAGTCCAATTCCTTGAAGTCCAAAATGTGCCAAAACTCAATCTAAGTGAAAGAGATAGTCTGAAGATTTTATAACCATTATAGAAATTGAATTTGTAACTTAAAGAGTTTCCAAGAAATAAATCTCAAGGCCCAGATGGTTTCACTGGAGAATTCTACTACATATTTAAAAAGAGTTAACATTGATTCTACACAATCTCTCCCAGAATATAGAAGGAACACTTCCAAACATAATTTATGAGGCAAATTTCACCCCAAACCAAAACCAGACAAAAGCAATACAAAAAGGAAAGCTATAGACCAATATACCTCATGAATTTAGATGCAAAAATTTTCATCATCATACTAGCAATTTGATTCCAATAATGTATTAAGAGAATGGAATTTCACCCCAAACCAAAACCAGACAAAAGCAATACAAAAAGGAAAGCTATAGACCAATATCTCATGAATTTAGATGCAAAAATTTTCATCATCATACTAGCAATTTGATTCCAATAATGTATTCAGAGAATGACTAGCAATTTGATTCCAATAATGTATTAAGAGAATGGCACATCACCACCAAATGGAATTCATTCCAGATATGCCAGGTTTCTTTGATATTTGAAAATCTACCAAAAGAACCCACCACACTAATCTCTAAGGAAAAGAATGACAATATACTCACATCAATCAACGCAGAGAAGAATTTGACAAAATCTGATGCTTATCTATGTTGAAAATGCACACTGCAGTAGGAATAGAAAAAATTTTCTCAACTTGCTAAAGATCATCTATCAACAAAAATCAAACAAAACAAGCAAAAACTACAGCTAATATCATAGGTGAAAGACTGAGCGTATTCCCTCTCAAATCAGGAACAAGGCAAAGATGTCCACTGTCACCGCTTCCATTCAGCATGACACCAGAAGTCCTAGCCAGTGCAGCAGTGCAAGAAAAAGGAATAAAAGGAATACAAATTCAGAAAGAAAGAAAGAAATCTCTTTCTATTTGCAGAGACATGATTGTCTACATAAAAAATCCTGAAGACTCGACAAAACAATTCCTAGAACAAGTGAGTTCAGTAATATCTCAGGATACAAAAACAAGATAACACTCGAAAATCAGTTATATTTCTATATACTAGAAATGAACACATTTAAACTTGACAATGAAATTTAAAATTCAATACCATTTACAATGGCTCCAAAGAAAATGAAATATTTAGCTTTAAATCTAACAAAATATGTACAGAATGCATATCATAAAGTTTATGAAATGTTCATGGAATAAACTAAAGAAGACCCACATAAATGAAGACACCAGAAAAGACCTACATAACAGAGAGACACACTGCGGCCATGGATCGGAAGGTTCAACATAGTAAAGATATCAATTGTCCTAAAATTGATCTAAAGATTTAATGCAATTCCTATAAATATTCTATGCAACGCTAAGCCTTGCTATGTGCTGTGGTGGAAGCACAGACACATAGATCAACAGAACAGAATAAGGAACCCAGAAGCAATGCCACAGGAACATGCCCAGGTGATTTTTGACAAAGACGCAAAATGTGTTGAAGCAAATGGACATCCCTGGGCAAAAAAAAAAAAAAAATGTAAAGCTCTATCTAGACATCACACCTTACATAAAACTCACTCAAAATTGATGATGGACCTAAACGTAAGATTTTGTAAAAGTATAAAACTTTTAGGAAAAAAAATAGGAGTAAATATGGATCTCTGCCAGGCAGAGTTCTTTGACTTAACATCAAAACATGATGCATAAAAGGAAAAAATAATAATAAATTGGACCTCATCAGAATTCTTAACTTTTGATCAGTGAAGGATCTCATTGGAAGGCTAAAGAAACAAGCCACACACTAGGAGGAAATATCAGCAAACCTCATATCTGGCAAATGACTAGTACCTAGAATATATAAAGAACTTTCAAAGCTTTATAGGAAAAAAAATCCAATTAGAAAATGGGCACAAGGCAGGAGGAGACACCTCACTGAAGAGGACATATGGGTGGCCAGCAAGCACATGAAGAGAAATTCAGCATCACTAGTCTTTAGGGAAAGGCAAAATAAAGCCACAATGAAATATCACCATGCACATGTCGCAAGTGCTATAATAAAAAATAAATAAGATAAAAAACAGTGACAACACCAAATGCTTCCAAAGAGATGGGATCACACACATGCTGCTGGTGGAAATGTGAAATGGTACAGCTACTCTTGAAAAGTTTGTCAGTTTCTTAAAAATCTAAAAATGGACTTCCCCGATGACCCAGCAATTTCACTCTTGGGCATTTACCCAGAGAAGTAAAAACTTCTGTTCACACAAAGATCTGTACATGATCATTCAGAGCAGCTTTAGTCATACTGTATCCATGATAACCAAAAACTGGAACCAACACGAGTGTCCCTCAAATGGTGAAAGGTTGAACAAATGGTAGCACAGCCACACCACAAAACACCGTGAAACACCATGGAACCCCATGGGACACCATGGGACGCCATGCAGCAACAGAGAGAGAAAGACACACAGCAACATGGATGGATCTCAAGGTGATTGTGCTACATGAAGAAAGCCAGACTCCAAGTCATCACATTGCATGATCCCACTTACACAACATTCCTGAAGTGACAAAATCACAGAGAGGCACGAAAGCCTAGTGGGTGTCAGAGCCTCATGGGGCATAGAGGGAGCTGCCATGCTATAGAGTGGCACGAGGGATCGTGTGATGGGAACATCATTTTCTCAGCCATGAGGTGGCCACACAATCTGCAGAGGTGCCAAAATTGCATATAACTAAACACACATGTACACACACAAGCACATGTAGAACTGGTGAGATCTGATAGGGTCTGTGGATTGCACAAGGGCCATTTCCTGGCCCTAGTGCTGTTCTATAATTATGCAAGATGTCGCCATCGGGGGAAACTGCGTGAAGGGCACACGGGTCTCTCTGTGTTATTTCCTATACCCACACAATCATCTCAAAACAAAAAGTTGATAAAAAAAATAAATAGAAAAGAAACTCTTTTGTAGTTTGCAGATTAAAACCACAAGCATTAGGCTATGACTGATTAAACAACTGTCATAATCTTTTAGTATAAAATTTCATTTGGTGGATGAGTCGTAAAGATTTTAACATAATGAAACCTAACAACTCTGTATTTCTATAAAACATAAAGCAGAGTTTTTTTTTACAAGGTTTAAAATTTTCAGTGATTAAAAGAAATAAATGTCCCAATTAAAGTTGATAAAGGTTGAAATGCATGATTAAGTCTTATTTTTCATAATTTGGAACCAAATTGTACAGAGACATTTATTTTTTAATGTCTGACTATTATGAATTATCTATTTTCTGCTTAATGTTTGATGTAGTTTATATTTGTATACAATTTCTACTTTTGTTAATAATATAAGCTAGAAAAGCTCACAGTTTTACCGATTTCAGATACAGCAAACATTTTACTTGCAGTTCAGGTTCAAAGATTTGGGACCCATTGCCCTAGGGGGTCACATCCTAGTGCCCAGTAGGAGTGGAGCAGAAAAAGAAAGAAGGTAACTTTTAACCAAAAGCAAAGGTGGCCTTTTAAGTTGAAGGTAAAATTACAAAGCGAATCAAATTTCAAAAGTAATATTATGACATAGTCTGGATTTTATTTCATGTTAGAAAAATTAAGAACTAGAGAACAACCAGAAACATTCAACCCAACATCATCACCATTCATTATCCGCTTGTCAAAATGTGGCTAATCACATGGTGTTAACAGGATAACATACAAAAGTAATATTATGACATAGTCTGGATTTTATTTCATGTTAGAAAAATTAAGAACTAGAGCACAACCAGAAACATTCAACCCAACGTCATCACCATTCATTATCCGCTTGTCAAAATGTGGCTAATCACATGGTGTTAACAGGATAACATACTTTAAGGTCATAATTTCCATACTTGACTGCAAAATATTTGTGTTAACATGACATGTTACCCAATTTGAAAGCTTCCAGTAGCTTTAGTAGAGGTGTTGACAGCTTCAGCAGAATGAAGCCTTCCTCCTTGCCCTGTAAAAATCATCAACATTCATGTCAGACCTGATGGACCAGGACCTCAGTAAAAGCTCAGTATTTGATGACAAAGGCAATACCACATCCCTTGAATTTTTCAAGAAGAATTTGCTGGGAATAGGTGGACTTTCAAGTGACAGCATGTAGTTCCCTTAACTTGAGGTTAAGACCACATCAGTGGAGTGATACTAGGAAAAGACATGGCTAAAGAGGATAGTCATCATAGGGTGGAACTTGTTCTAAGTGACCGTCTTGAAATGGGTAACTTTGGGAACTCCTGGGCTCCAGGACACAGGTGTGGTCTCAAGAGAGCAGAGCTGTGTCACTCTCTGAAGTCACGGTCCAGTTGACCTGCAGTAAGCACCCTGCTAAACACATGACAGGCTAACAGTGGGACTCCCCCAAATAAGGTTTTGCTCCACTTTGCTCTGTGTACCTCACGGTCAGGAGAGTCACGTTGGCTTTATCACAATGTATGCATGCCTCATCTGAATCCCTTTGAGGTTACTTTTCTCCTTGACAGCTTCTCATGACAGCGGGGGCCCATTAAAACTCCCGTCATCATAGGGTGGAACTTGTTCTAAGTGACCGTCTTGAAATGGGTAACTTTGGGAACTCCCGGGCTCCAGGACACAGGTGTGGTCTCAAGAGAGCAGAGCTGTGTCACTCTCTGAAGTCACGGTCCAGTTGACCTGCAGTAAGCAACCTGCTAAACACATGACAGGCTAACAGTGGGACTCCCCCAAATAAGGTTTTGCTCCACTTTGCTCTGTGTACCTCACGGTCAGGAGAGTCACGTTGGCTTTATCACAATGTATGCATGCCTCATCTGAATCCCTTTGAGGTTACTTTTCTCCTTGACAGCTTCTCATGACAGCAGGGGCCCATTAAAACTCCCACCCTTTGGGCCGGCCCGGTGGCGCACTCGGTAGAGTGCGGCACTTGGGAGTGTGGCGGCGCTCCCGCCGAGGGTTCGGATCCCACACAGAGACCGGTCGGCTCACTGGTTGAGCGCGGTGCGGGCACGACACCGAGGGTTGCGATCCCGTTACCGGTCACGAAAAAAGACAAAAAGGAAAAAAAAAAAAAAACTCCCACCCTTTAAAGTCCAAGGTGCTCTGCCTCAGCCAATGCACCCTCCTGCTCTCCTCTCCATCAGTCGCATGCACGGGATGCTCTCCACTGTGTCACTGAGTTAGGTGACACTAGCAGGTGCACTCCAGCACCACGTGGACTGACCAGATATTAACAAGCAGGTAGTACTTTTGAAGTCAGAAGACACCTGTTCCATGAATCACAGAGGAAATGGTGGCTTAACATGGATATCCAGGAGCAGATAAAAGTCAGAGTCACATAAAACAAGGAATTGGCTTCTTTTTAGTGGCATAAATCAACCCAACCCTAGAAAACTATGCTCCGCAAAATCTCAGAATTACACCTTTCCACCCGACAAACCCTGACAACCAAATGAAAAATTAAAGGAAATTTGTATTTTGTTCAATGTAACACAATAAATAGTATTTGTTCCAAATGAATAGATTTTTCTTAAAGACTTTCATCCCTTGGTGGGGACTTTTTTGTTGAGTGACTAATTTGCAACGTGAAGTCCGCTCGCAGGCCATCAGCATCGCAGGACGATGATGTTGGTGAGTGAGTTTGTCTAGGGCGACAGGTGCTGTCGTGTGAGCCAGACAGACCCAGGGCCAGCTCTGGCCCCTGCAGAGCAGTGTTTCAGGACAAAGTCAGGTGATCTGCCTTGTCTGTGTGTGGCCTCAGAGAACATAACCTGTGGTAGGTGTTTTCATGCAATACAAATTCAACAAGTGAATCATTTTTGTGATTAACTGAAATCGTGTTTTGAAATCAGTGCCTTCCCCTCTTTTTTTCTCTAGTCAGCACACAGGAAATCAAGACCTACAATTTACTATATGTTTTTTTAAAAAAGTAATGTCAATAAGAACAATTATGAGAGAATCTATTTAAACATTTGAAAAACTAATATTGACTTACAATTTCATTTTCACTCCAAATAGTTTAATATTTGAGGAATCAAGAATAGATGTCATAATAATAGTATGGAAAATAGAAACGTAATGAACAAAACATCAGTCATTTGGAGCCACACGTATTGTTACTAATCACCTAACAGTCATCTTCCTTTGTCCTTCCCTGTTCCTACCACTCTGATTCCCACTTTGACGACCCTCCCTGCTTTTGACAATGTTCTACTCAAAGGGAGGACAGAGCACAGGATGGAGAAGTTCAAGTCACCTGGCCAGCTCTACCCAGGAAGACTGTGAAGAAAAAGGTATAACTGCAGCAAAAAAGAAGTTTGGGATAATCTTGAGATATTAATTCTCATGGTCCCAATTACCAAAAAGTAAGCTAGGTCACTAACTAGTGATGTTCACCTACCATGTGAGATTTTCACCATCAGTATCAAGAGACATTCTCCAAAAACTAGCCAGAGTGGCTGCTGGCAATTATGGGTTTTTTAGGACAAAGGATGTGTGTTCACATTGCATGCATGTGCCCTCGACTTCCCTGATGAGCACCCTGGCAGGGCACACACCTACTCATGTGTGTGCTGCCACATAAGCCTCACACATGTGCTCAGGCAGAGGCAGCACAGACCAGAGCCAGATCAGTGGTCGATTCTGCTCTAACCGGCTTGGGCGATTACTCACCTCCTTTAGCCCATTCCTTATCTGTGCAGAGGGTGTAATCAGGCTCCCTTCCTTCCAGACTGGCAGTGAGCATCAGTGAGTTCATGCAGGTGCAGTGCCAAGCACAGAACCTGGAGATGTGTTAGTCATGCTAGTTGGCATCAGTCCTTAACATAATTTCCAACCAGATTTTAAAATATGGCCTCTAGGAAACTGGAAGGAAACTGGTAATAAGTGTTAAGTGGTGAATCCTCAACACATTCATTTCATCCTTGAGGAGGAAGAGGTGGTAGGTCCACAGGCAGAACCACAGCCACATGTCCTTCCCACAAGAAGGTCTTCGCCAATGTCCCGTCATCAAAGATTCAATCCTCTGCTTGCTTCAGAGTTCAGATTCCTGGTAAAGTGCAGATACTTAAATGTGGATTGTACAAATTGTAGGATTTGGAGTCAGAAATGACTGTTTAAATCCAAATCCCTACATTACTAACAGGGTGAGCTTAATGAACAAGCTTCATCTCGATGCACCCCATTCTTCTACCTGCAACATGTATAAAATGAGGAGGCTCATGGAGTATGCCTCTCATGAAATAATAAACGTAAAATATCAATCCATACGTGATGATCAGGCACTCTATTGATACCCATTTCCTCCAGCTCCTGCCCAGCTGTGCCAGCAAGGAGAAGGGAGTTGGAAATGGATGATGATACATATCCAGACCATACAGAGCCTGTCTGCTTTGAGCACAGTTGTAGCACATGTGGGGGCAGAGTGACAGTCTCCAGAGACACCCAGGTCCTAATCACAGGAACCTATGGATAGGTTACATGACATGCAAAGGAGAATTAAAGTTGCTGCTGCTAATCAACTGACCTTGAGATAAGGAGATTGTCCTGGATTGTCTGGGCAGTCCAATGTGATGATGAGGGGAGAGAGAGGCAGGGGAGGCCGTGTCAGGGAGACGCTGTGAAGGAGACCTCCACTGACCATTGCTGGCTTTGAAGATGGAGGAGGGGACCACAAGCCAAGGGAGGTGGTGGCCACCAGTGCTGCAAGGGGAAGAAATTCTCTCACCTGGAACATTGGGAAGGACTGCGGACCAGCCAGCACCTCAACGTTAGCCCAGTGAGACGCAATCCAGACTTGTGAACTCCAGAACTGTAACATAATAAATCTGGGTTGTTTTAAGCCACTGAATTTTTGGTAATCTGTTGCAGTGTCCCTGGGAAACTCGTAACAAAAGTAAGGAACCAGCATGTGCTGGGCTCAGCTCTACTGTCCCCCTTCAGCCCAATTTAAAAGCACCCCAGACAAGGTACCACAGGAAGCCTGCACATTCCCGTGAGAATTCCTCCACAAGCACATTGGTGTAGGGAGGACGACCCCATGAGAACTCAGGTGTGTCAATGGAAAGAGGGACAGAGGAGGGAGGGTTGAAAACAGCCTCCCCCAGCTCAGTACTCAGGGGCTCGGAGAAAAGCCAACTGCCACGAGAGAGCAGGGCTCGGCTCTGTGCACCAAAGGAGGGAACAGTTGAAGGTTTGCTCCACATCGGTGACTGTTCGCTCACGGAATTTTGTCTTTACTCCTTTGTGCTCTCTCTTACCAGTCACCCAGCGTAGCTGAGTAACTGCTTCATCCAGCCACGAGGTGGGCTGACAGGTGCAGCTAGCTATCTGCTCTGAGAAGCAGGGCAACAAGGGCTCAGGGTGACCCTGCAATGACCAGGGGGCCCGAAGTCTACACTTCTATTGCCTAGAACCTCACACTCATCTTTTCCATTTGGGTTGAACAATACTTGCTACCCTTCTCCATAACTTTGGGTTAACCAGCTTGGAAATATAGCCACAAATTGCAAATTATATCCATTCACTCAAAGTGAGTTGATATATGTCAAATTGTGGAATGCTTTTGATGGAAAATTCTACTAAAAATAAAGCAAGGCATCAAAATAATCTACATGCATTTTTCTTTGACACTGGTGTTTGCATCACACCACAGTGGAGGCATGGGGATGACTCAGTTTTGGGGGAGTTAATTTGGAATCCTAGAGCCTCTCTCATCAGGGGATGCATGGGTGATGGGAAATTGTAGCGTAATCCTGCCCGACTGGACCAATTGTCAAACTAAGGCTGGGCCTGGATCCCCCAGACCCCTCAAGCCCATAGCCTCTCTCATCAGGGGATGCATGGGTGATGGGAAATTGTAGCGTAATCCTGCCCGACTGGGCCAATTGTCAAACTAAGGCTGGGCCTGGATCCCCCAGACCCCTCAAGCCCATTGTCCAGACTGGGTCACAAACCCTTCATATGCCAGGCTGAGCCACCAGACCCCACACACACCAGGCTGGGTCACCAGACCCCACACACGCAGGTCTATGAGCTAGGTAACTGGCCAAAAGGTCCTTGGAGCCATAGGTTGGACAGCATGGCCATGCCAGGCAGATGCACAAAGCTGATGCCCACCCGCCTGCTTCACTAAAACTCTGTCTCTCTCTCTTTCTCTCTAAAGAACACAAGAATAGTGACAAAACTAAAAAGATACATTGGCGTGCATGTGTACTAACTCCATACACACACACACACACACACACACACACACAGAGTTTGTTTACAAAGAATGCTGAACCACACCCAACTGGACCTGAGGCGAGGGCCCTAACCAAACTATTCTATTTTCCCAACAATCCACCCCTTCAGGGTCCTCACCGTACAATCTATGTTCATAATCTTCCATGATGTTCCCTTAGCGAGGATAAATGACCCTTACATTTGCATACTACACATTCCATCCCAGTCCCAAAAGTCTTTAGCTTGTTGCAGCACCAACTCAAAAGTCCAAAGTCCAAAGTCTCCTCTGAGGCCAAAGGCAAAAGTCTTTCCAGCTGTGAACCTGTAAAGAGTCAAAAACAAGTTGATCTACTTCCAAGATACAGTGGGACAGACATTGGGTATACATTCCCATTCCAGAAGGGAGGAAAAGAAAGGAAAACAGTCCCCAAATAAATCCAAAACCCAAACAGGGTAAACATTAAGCACACTGGGGCACCTGGACCCCTAAAGGGTTGGGCAACCTCTCCCCTACAGCTCTGCCAAGTGCAGAAAAGTGAGCTGCCCTGGTGCCTGCAGCTTTTCCAAGCCATCATTGCATGTTGCCAGCAGCCCCACGGTTCTGGGCTCCTGGTGGTAGTCCCACCATCCTGGCTCCACTAGACATTTCCGCAGTGGGGGTTCTCTGTGGGGGCTCTGACCCCACTTTTTGGCCCCACATTGCTCCATGGATGACCTCCACAGTGGCTCCACCCCTGCAGCAGGTCTCTGCCTGA
>NW_007726371.1:789035-802343 GCF_000696425.1 Galeopterus variegatus | reverse complement strand
GAGGGGACACACTTGGGTGGGAGGGGGCAGAGGGAGGAGGGAGGGAGGTTTCGGTGATGGGGCATAATAATCAACTACATTGTATATTGACAAAATAAAAAAAAAATGTTCTACAAATCTACAGTAAACAAGTGTGATACTGGCATAAGGACAGACATAGAGGTTAATGAAGGAGAACTGAGGGTCCAGAAATAAACCCTTACATTTATTTTTGATTAATTTTTGACAAGGATATCAAGATATTTTAATGGGTAAGGAAGAGTCTTTTCAACAAATGGTGCTAGGACAACTGAATACCCATATGCAAAGAAACGAATTTGGACCCCTTCCTCACAGCATATATAAAAATTAACTCAAAATGGATCATAGTCCTACATGTAAGAGCTAACACTATGAAACTCTTAGAAAAAACTCATAAATCTTCACGACCTTGGATTAGGCACTAGTTTCTTAGATATAACACTAAAAGCACAAGGGACCAAATAAAAAATGGAGAAATTAGACTTTGGCAAAATTTTAAAAATTTGTGCTTAAGAGAACACCATCAAGATAATGCAAAGACAATCCACAGAATGGGGAAAAATATTTCTAATCATATATCTGATAAGGGTTTAATATCCAAATAAATCTCTTAAAACTGAACAATAAAAAACCAGCCCAATTCAAAAATGGAAAAGGATTGGAAAAGACATTTCCCCAATAAAGACAATACAAATGGCTAATAAGTACATGAAAAGGTGTTAAGCATCATTCGCTATCAGGGAAATGCAAATCAAAACCACAATGAAATACCACACCACACCCTCTAGGATGCCTATAATAAAAAAAGACAGACAATAACAAGCATTAGCAAAGATGTGGAGAACTTGGAACCCTCACACACTGCTGGTGGGGATGTAAAATGGTACAGCCACTTTGGAAAACAGTCTGACAGTTCCTCCCAAGGTTAAATACAGAGTTACTATGTGACCTAGCAATTCCACTTCTAGGTATGTACCCCAAAGCAGACATTCAAACAGATACTTTTACACAAATGTTCATAGCAGCATTAGCCACAATAGCCAAAAGGTAGAAACAACCCAAGTGTCCATCAAAGATGAATGGCTAAACAAAATGTGATGTATCGTGCAAAGAAATATTATTCAACCATAAAAGGAATGAAGTACTGATGCATGCAACAACATGGATGAACCCTGAAAACAGTATGCTGAGTGAAAGAAGCCAGACACAAAAGGCCATACTGTGTGTTTCTATTTGCATTAAATGTCCAGAACAGGCAAACCCACAGAGACAGAAAGTAGCATGTTGGATACCAGGAATGGAAAAGGAGGAAATGGGGAGTCTCTGCTAATGGGTACAGGGCTTCTTTTTAGGGTAATAAAAATCTTCTAAAATTAAATAATGGTACCCCACAGATATGGGCAATCAATAAATAAATTTTTAAAAAATAAATTTCCATTGTTTAAGCCAAAAAAAAAAAATAGTAGTGATAGTTGGACAACACTGTGAATATACTAAAAACCACTAAAATGTATACTTTAAAAGGATAAATTTACCATAATTAAATTATATCTCAATTAAACCACTCTTCCAAAAAAAGTGACTGAAGAGAGAGAGAACAAGGCACGTACTCACTTGTGCAGTGCTTTTAACTTAAAGCTCTCTGTTGTCTCTTCATTGTTATATTTTCTATATATAGCAGTCCCCCTTATCCATGGCTTCACTTTCTGAGATTTCAATTACCTGTGGTCAACCACGGTCTGAAAACATTAAATGGAAAATTCCAGAAATAAACAATTTCTAAGTTGTTTATTTTGTTTGTTTGTTTTGGTGGATGGCCAACACCAGGTTCTGAACCCTTGAACTTGGTGTTACAAGGCTGTGCTCTAAACCAACTGAGCTAACAATTTCTAGGCTTTAAATTGTGAAAATGAAATCTCCTGTCATCCTGCCCTGTCCCACCTGGGAGGTGAATCACCCCTTTGTCCACGCTGTCTATGTTGCCCACCCGTTAGTCACTTAGTAGCCATCTCAGTTATCAAATCGTCTACTGTTGTATTGCACTGCTTGTGTTCAAGTAGCCATGATTTTACTTCATAATGGCCCCAAAGTGCAAAAGAACTGTGCCTAATTTATAAATTAAACTCTATCATAGGTATGTATGTAAAGGATAAAACATAGTGTATATAGGGTTTGGTACTAGGGTTCCCCCAGTTTCGGCATCCACTGGGGGTCTTGGAATGTATCGCCCACAGATAAGGGGAAACTACTGTACCCTATCTGTGAGGTAGAGAGAACAGATATACTAATCCCATTTGACAAATGAGGAGACTGATGTTCATGAGGTGAAATCACCTCGTTCAAAGACCCAAGTCCCAGCCAGTGGCAGGGCAGAACCAGAACAAGGTGTACCGCACCATGCCCTGGTTGCACATTGGAATTGCGTAGGGTGCTTTTTATAAATGGGTATGTTTTGAAAGCAGCTCTGGGTATTTAACTGTAAAGTCATGATTGAAGATCACTTATCCACAGACTGGAGAGAGTGAAATCACCAACTAGACAAGGCTCTTATTGCATTTAAAAAAAAAATTGCTTGGGGTAGTGGCTCAAGGTGGAGAAAGAAGACACTGGTTAAGACCACTAGAGGCTGTTCCTTCTAATCTCATTTTAGGAAAATAGAACCAAGGCAAACGACTGTAAGTTTGCGAGGTAAACAGGCTGCTTGCTGCCTGGCACTCAGTCACTCACTGCTGCCACTCTCTAAATGGGCTGAGGGGCTTGGGGCCATTGACAAACACTAAAGGTCTGGTCGCTTAACTCCAAATACAAAATGAAACATGGGTGGGCTTAATTCACCTGTCAGGAGGGAGGAGAGAGGGCTGGCCAGTTCCCTAATCAAACAGGCTGTCTCTGCAATGAATGCAAACAAACAAAGGCAGCGTGAGCCAATGCAGACAAGCAAGCCTGCCAGGGAATTTTAATCTCACTCAGGGAGGCTAATTCAGAAACAAAGCCCCTTCACATCACCACCACCGAACAGCTCAGGGAGCCAGGGCCAAAGCTCTCAAGACTAACGTCAAAAAGGGCATGCCAATAGGAGCCCCCCGCAATGTTCAAGATAATATTAGTAACAACAGCAGCACCTGACACTTATTGATCACTTACTATGTGCCAGGCACTGGGCTAAGTGCTTACCACACATTAGCTCTACTCAACTGAGTGCCATTTTACAGATAAGAAAATGAGGTCAGCAAGGTTAGGTCCCTTACCCAAGGTCACATGGCTATAGGCAGAGGAGACAGCCATAAAATCATAGACAGGCTGGCTCCAGGGTGGGCACTTTGGACCACTACACTATACTAACTCTTAACATCGATTCAGAAACAAAAAGACTTCCAGAATATGCAGCAAACAATTTTAAGAGTCGTTACTGCTTGATGATTTATGTTTTAGTCTGGTGTTTTTGTATTTTCTACTTTTTTTCCATTATGAACATATATTGCTCTTGTAAAGAAATCATACACACATTCGTAAAAACGTAAGGCACAAAAGCCTCTTGCTTTTTGTTGTTTTTTAATGTGATGAAAAATAACCACCTTTGCACTGGTGGTGATTTTCATGTTTTTATTTATATTTTTCTATATTTCACAAATTTTCAACAGTAAATATATCTTTTGTTGTAATCAGGAAAATTGCATTATTTTAAGGGGCCGGAAAAAATAATTCACTTAAAAAAAAATACCATGTATCACCCCTCTATCTTCACACCTAAGATACCAGGACATATGTGAGAGGAATCCCGGAAATTTCCCTGAGCAATATGCAGACTCAGGTTGGCTGATGAATTCATTGATTCTATCTGTGATATCTACCATGCTCAAGTATGAGGCCCTGCAGGGGGCAGTCACAATGCAAAAGACACTGTCCTCACAGAGAATAGTTCTGATGCAATAGAGGAACCTGGGAAGTAGGCTGAATATACTAGTGTGGTCCAACCAAACTATGGAATGCTAAACAACTATTAGAAAAGGAGTTATGTCCTTGCCTGAAGAGACTACTGTCTGTCTAGTGTTAGTGTTAGGTTAAAGGAAAAATATACTGGAGTAATGTTTATAGTATAATTCCAACTGTGTAAGAAACCTAAACCCAAATAAACCAACAATCCCAGTAATATGAAAATGTTTAGCTGCATGTATGAGCAAGAGAAGTGTGGAAAGATACATAAACCTCTGACACACTTTACTCCTGGACTGAAAGTTGGTAGAATAAGATGATTGGTTTTTTCTTTATATTCCTCTGAAGAGTTTTTCAATAAGCATATATTATTTTTGTAACCAAAAAAAAAAAGAATTCTAAAAGTAAAATCAACCTCCAAAATTGCTAATAGATATTGTAAAAAAATTACCACAAGGAGATGATTTGGCTTAATACTTGCAAGTAAATCTAAATAATTAGGAATAAGGAGGAAGGAAGACCATGACCTTTGGTATCAGAAAGACTGAAGTTGTCATGTCAGTTCTGTCCCTTCCTCTATGCCCCTGTTCAAGTTACTTAAACTCTCTGAGTCTCAGCCTGTAAAATGGAGACCCTAATGGCCACCTCACAGGGTTCTGGTGAGGAATAAAGACCAGTAATTAAGAGCTAACAGTGCTGTGTTATGTGCTTTATACATATTAACTAATTTAATCCTCAGAACAGCTTTATGAGGTAGGCACTATTATCACCCAAATATTACGGATGAGAGAACTGAGGCCCACAGAGGTCTAGCAACTTGGCCAAGTTTGTGTTTTTCTCTCTCTCCCTTTCTCTGCACCCCCATCTCTCTCTCCCTCACTCCCTCTCCCTCTCCCCCCCCCCACAAGCACACACACATCTCCCAGCCAGGATATGAACCTCGAGAATCTGCCCCAAGCCCACCCTCTTAGCAACTACACTAGGATGAGATATTTGTAAAAGAGCTATTCTGATTGCAAAGTCCCATCTACGTGTAAGGGACTCGTATTAGCAGAGGTTGAAAAGATAGAAAACACATACCAAATCTACACACTAGAAAGGGTTTAAAAGACATGACAGAAGCAGTGTCACGGGATGTCTTCTGGTGATTTGCAAATTAGTGGTAATGTCTGTATGTACAGCTGGAATCCATGACTCCTCACCCTGCTCTTCAGAATCTCAGCACTGAGTTTACTGTTTCCCACTTCCATGCCATGGCATTCCCTTAACTTGAACTGTCTCCTTCATTGCAATTTGCATGCACATTCTAATCATCCTTCAAGGCTCAGCTCTGGCTTTATTTTTCTGGGAAGCCTTTCTGGACCACTTAATCCAATGATCACTACAGGAGGTTGCGTGTTACAGTGCAAAAGTGCACAGGTTTAGCTTTAGCACTTACAAACCATTTAACTCGGAGCCAGCCATTTAACCTCTCTGAACCTGTTTCCTCATATGTAAAATGGGGTTCTTATGAGAATTAAGTTATAATATATGTAAATTACCTGCCAAGTAGTATGTGCTTGATAACTGCTAATATTAATCCAAGTCCCCATTTCTTGGAACTTGGATTGACTGCAATTTAGCAATTCAGCCTGAACTGCCTTGTGATTTTCCTTTTTCATGATTTCAACTTTAATACTTCCATAACTTCTCAGGCACATACGCCTTATCTTTCTAACTAAACTGCTAGTTCCTTGAGGACCAGGAATGTACACTGGCTGTCTTTGCATTTCCTGCAACACACAGCATTAGACTTGACATAGGTGCTCAATAAAAATCTGTGGATTGACTGGTGTGATCCAGGTTGAATTCATAGAAGACATAAGACCCTCACAGCATAATTTTAAAATAAAGGTAGTAATAAGACACATTCTAGGGTAGTCCCTAGAATTTGATTTGGACCAGGAATCCAAACTCTTCTCAACACCTCCCACATCCTCAGATACACTGCATTTATCTGACCAGAAACACACTGGCCTTTGTACAAGGTTGGGGCACAATTTTGCCTCAATCAATTCCTCAGAAAGTTAAGAGTGCTTTTGAAATCAACCTTTTTATATTTTAAGTAACCTCAGGAAAGCAATGGAACATTCTGTCCCCAGTTCAGGTCCAAAATCCAAACTATTACTTTTTTAAATAGCTCGGTTTGCCAGTCACCAAAATAACTTTTCTAGGTCAATTAGCACATTTCAATGTGCCAATTAGCAAAGAGTGAGATTTTCAAGCCTATTTGTACTGGTGACGGCAAAGTTCTCCCAGCAGCACGCATGGGTACAAGGTGTGCCAGCAATAAAGTCGCATCCCAAGGACATTGAGATAATGTTCATGAATGGAGTGTAGACACCCCAGTAATGATTACTAACCTCTTCCGCTCACTGAGAGTCAGGCATATTCAAAAGAATCATCCAGCAAAAAAAAAAAAAAAAAAAACTGGGCAAAAAAGGAGTGGTGAGAAAGGGGAAAAAAGGAACTAACGTAATAGATCAACATGTATACACAATAATGGGCAATTTTGATAATGAGATAATAATGTACTCGTGGCTTTGGGTTTTGAAGAAGAAAGGAACTTGATGAAAAGAATTATTATCCCTCTTACAATTCTAGTAGAAGACAGATCGGCTACAAACACAATTACAGGCCAGGCTAGAGTCTCTATTCTGGGAAGGAGGCTGACGCAGTATATTAAGTTCCTTTTCTGTGTCTAGTCTCCCTTGCATAGAACTCTCCACATTCAGAAGAAGCTCTCACAGGGGTTAGAGGGTAAAAGGCAAAGGGCTGAGGATGCAGCATGGGCCCAGTGCCTCATTTCAGGGCCAGATCACCAGCTTCACAAGGTGAGAGCTGTAACTGGAAATCTAATATATAACCAGGTTCCACAGTCACCCTACTTAGCTCCCATTTCTCAGCTTTCACTTTCCAGAAGGTGGTTTGGCCTGGATTGGATGATGTTCTTTGCAAAGTCACAAGCACAGATAAGGAACCCAGAATCACCATCAGGACAAAGGACCAGCGGCTCTGACAAGGAACTTGCAAACTACATGGCACATCTGTTCTCCAAGCTATGACCTACTGACAGCCTGGGCGGGGGATCTTAACATGGGATCCATCGATGGGCTTGCAGAGGGAGAGAGGGGGAATGAGGAGGGAAGGTGGCAGTCTCTGTCCTTCCTGAAATTGTGTGCAAAATTGTGTGCATTTATCTAGGAAAAGGCTCTATAGTTTTTTTCAACTACTGAAAGAAGACTATGGTCCAACTCTTCTAGATGGAGGGAAGCTAAGAAGCATCTCCAGCATCTTGCCTCATCAGCATGGAAACTCGCCCCAACTTTCAGTCATGGAATCGAAAAAGAGTTCTAAAGTCTGAGTCAGGAGACCTAGTTTCTAGCAGCACACACCTTGGCTTCTTAAGCAAGTCATTTATCCTCCTAAATCCCACCTCTGGAAGATTAGATTAAATCCGACTAGCTTTGAGCTACCTGCTAATCTAATAATCAATAGTTCCGTGATGCATTTTCCCTCCTTTCCTCCAAGAAACAAATGTGCCTATCACTGGGAATCACCCTTAAGATATTTCGGCTGAAGCCAGAAAGCGACCTTCTCCAGAATCCTGGCCGTAAGGAGCACTTACTTGTAATGTAGGCCATTGGAAGACACGGTTTTTCTTCTAGGGCGTCAGCTTTGAAGATGGAGAACCAGGTGGAACTGAAACCTGGGCATTCTCTGGCTGATGTGCAAATCCTGGTGCCAGTGAGTCACGGGGCAGAGTAGAGCACACGGAAATGCGCTGATGAACCCAAATCCTTTGCTGACTGTGGCGACTCCCCCCAACATCCTCTCGCTCTGTCTTTATGGATGTGAATGTATGCATGTGTATATTTCTGGTACTGGCACACACACTAATTAGTTCATTTTATTTTTCTTGCCTCCTCATTACTGCTAATGAGCAAAAAAAGAAAAAATTAGAAAGATAAAGGGCCAAGAAGGAAGGGCAAAAGAGAAGTGAAAAACTGGCTTCCTGCCTAATTGGATCATCAGGCTTAAGAAAGAGTTGCCAATCTTCCTGTGTCTCATTTTAAGTCAATCTGAGCTCAATTAAGGGGTTCCAAAGGAAAACATCCTAAAGGCCAAAGTAGCCCAGGGAGGGTCCCAGCCATCTAAAAGAACCAGACCAAAATCAACAGCAATGACTCATGCAAATGGGGACATCGCAAGCTTTTCTCAGCTTTATTTTAGAAAAACAGCACAAAGATTCACCGGAGTAACTGGAATCACTAGTTAAGAGGCGGTCCATCTATGAAATTTCAGTGTCAGGGAAAGTTACTTGAACACTCTTGATAAGCTTGTTGGCTATAGCTTGATGTTTACTTGGAAAGTATTAGCTGTTGATGTAACAGATACAATAGCACATCTGCCATGAGAGAGGGGAAGGAGGAGAGAGGGAGAGAGAAAAGGAAGAAAGGAAGGGAGGGAGGGAGGAAGAAAGGAAGGGAGGGAGGGAGGGAGGGAGGAAGAAAGGAAGGGAGGGAGGGAGGAAGCAAGAAAGGAAGGGAAGGAGGGCGCAGGTGCGTGCACATGCGCGCGCGCGCGCGCGAGAGAGAGAGAGAGAGAGAGAGAGAGAGAGAGAGAGAGAGAGAGAGAAAGCAGGGGAGAGGGGAGAGAAAGCAGGGGAGAGGGGAGAGAAACAACATTTTCTGCATAGGGTAGTGTAGGTGCTATGGGCTGAGTTGTGTGTCCCCAAAATTCGTATGTTGAAAACCCAACCCCCAGTACCTTAGAATGTGACTGTGTTTGGAGATAAGGCCTTCAAGGAGGTGACTAAGTTAAAAGGAGGCCCTTAGGGTGGGCTCTAATCCAATATGACAGGTGTCCTTGTAAGAAGAGGAAATTTGGCCACACAAAGACACACTAGGGATGTGTGTGACAGAAGCCATGTGAAGAGGCAGCAAGAGGACAGCCACCTGCAAGCCAAGGAGAGAGGCCTCAGATGACATTAACCCTCCTGGCACCTTGATCTTGGGGATAATAACAGTACCTTGCCTCAAGTTTATTGTAGGGATTAAATAAATTAATCCATGTAAAGCACTTAGAACAGTACCTGGCACATAGTAAGCACTCAAGAAATGGCAGGTGATAGTGCTGCTGCTGTTATTGCTAAACAGCCTAAAGAAACATCAGCAGACCTAGAGAGAGATATAACTTTGGTGTAACAATGCTGACTGAATGAAAATTCACCACTAGCTTTCTAACTGACCTTAGGTATGTGTCGGGGCCCTTTGGGGCCTTTATTCTCATGCTTTTACAATGGGAAAAATAACTTCTATTTATACTCAATGGCTCTGCAAGAAGAAAGCTATTGGGTTTTCATTGGGGGAAAGGTCCCACTAGGAAGAGAGTTGAAGGCGGCCTGTCTAGAGGAATCAGACCCACCTCAACTGATGGTAGAGACTGTCTGGCCAGAACTGTGGGCTGGAAGCACACAAACTCAGGATCATTAACTATATTAGTCCAGGGAGAAACTTGTGATGTGCCTCCCCTTCCTGAGATCTGATAGAGCTGCTGAAAACAGAGAAAGCAGCTCTCTATCTGCCTGACCTCTCAATTTCCTGAGAAATCAGAGACAGTGGGAGCAGAGATGGGCTCAGATAGCACTGGATCCACTTTTCTGCCTTAGCAGGTTACCTCCACAGGCCAGGAGTAATTTCTGCTCCAACACTGTTCCACATCCCTGAGCCAGTAAGGAGTAATGCTGTAGCATGTAAAGTTAGCCATTTATTTTTGAGTGTGCAAATTTACTTTTTCAATGTGGTTATTTGCACGATTCTTTGGTATTATCACTCGAGCTCAGAGATGAAGGCAGGATTTCTGATGCTACAGTTCACCAGGTAGAGTCAGGCAAGTCACGTACTGTGGGAGGTTCACAAGGGACAACAACAGCCTGTGCCTGCTGGTCTCAGTTCACAGGGAAACACTGACCATCATGCAGCCCACTCACCCTCCTGAGCCCCTACGTTGCCCTCAGCAGGAGTTCAAATGGTCTATCTCTAAGGTGCTTTAGGCCCCTTGGAGGAAAGGGTCTAGGCCATATAAGCTACCTGTGGAATCCTGTTACAATGCAGATTCAGATACAGCAGGTATGAGATAGGGCTGGAAATTCTGCATTTCTAACAGGCAGCAACCATGTGATGCTGGTCCTCAGCCCACACTTTGAGTTACACACTTGGAGCAACTTCATGTTCCAAGTGTCTAGGACACTGACTCTCCAAGAATGGTCTGAGGACCCCCATGTTGGCATCACTTGAGGGCTTATTACAAATGCTCATTCCCTGCAATCACCCCAGACCCTCTCAATCAGACCTTCTGGGAATGGGGCCTGGCAAGCCTCATTTTTTAACAAGCCTCTCAGTGGATTGCTATGGACATCATGTTTAGAACCAATACAGAAAATCAGAGGTGCTCAGCATTAGAATTACCTGGGGTAGTTTTTTAAACACAATGCACAGGCTTCATCCCAGATCATGAACTGAGACTCTCCGAGGGTGGGGCAGGGCATTGGTGGTGTTCGTTTTTTTGTTTTTTCATCAGTTTGTTTTTAATTTTATTTTAATTGATAAATAACTATATATACTATGGGGTACAATGTGATGTTTTGATATCTGTTTACACTGTAGAATGATTAAGTCAAGGTAATTAGGTGAGCCTGGAGCATGGCAAGGGTTCAAAATCATTGCTTTACGTGAAAGCTCTCTCTTTTAATTTCTACTGATGTATAATATGCATCTAGAAAAGTATAACTATCATAAGGGTATACATGAATATTTGTGCGGAGGGGATGACTAAATCCTCAGAAGGAGCAAAGCACAGCTGTGGTTTCAGGATCAAGAGGCTTATGCTCCGGTCCTAACTCTACCACTTAGAATTTATGTGACTCCCTGAACGTCAGTTTCTTCCTCTGTAAAAGAAAAGAACATAATACCTATCTTATCTCACACAACTCTTATGTGACAAGACCTTGTAAAGTCTAAAATGCCACCCAAAATGAAGGAGTATCATTTCAAGACTTAAACTATCATCTTAATGTATAAGGGAAATTTTTCACGAAAATAGGAAGCAGTCATAAAAATTTTACAGGTGATTTTTTCCTCTGAGCTTTCTTTCCTTTTTGCTTTCTAATATGGCCTGATAATTCCTCCCCAGTTCCACATGTGAAGGCTTGAGGACATGCCTCGTAGCTCCTGCTCCTTTCTAAGCTGGTTTATCACCCGGTCCCCTACCAAAATGGGATTCTCCCTGCCAGCCACTAGGGGTTGTGTAGCCCTGACTGCAACATGGATTTGGATGAATGGGGAAGGAATCTAATTCTTGCCCAGCGGGGCCCTTGGTGAACTGAATAGGCGTTGAGACTCCCCAGAAGATTATTCTAGGCCAACATGGCTGAGTCTACATGACAGCCCCTTAGAAAGCGTGGGAGCTTCTGTCTAATAGGTGGTGCCCCAGCCTCCCTTTCTTTCCACCAAACCTCTCCAAGAGTTTCTGAAGGTTTTTCTGATCTGTCCTAGTTCTGTTCTAAACCCTTATTGCAGCCCCAGAGGTCCACAAAATACTCGCACCCCCATCAAGCTCCACTGCATCCAAACAGGACTTTATTATACCTCAACATTACCAACATACATATTTTAAAAATCACATGGACATACAGGCTAAGAATGAAGACAAGCACTGGATAATGAAGGAGCGAGCAAATACTGTTTGTATGTTGCTGGTACATTCCTAGAAACGACTACTTACCAGGCGGGTATTTACCACAGGAAACAGCAATGCCAGAAGAGCTCCATTCAACATGTGCATCTGCAGCCTAGAGGTGAAAACAGATAAAATCCTGGTCACGCTCAGACTTTGATGCAAAGGTAGAAAAGAAATGTGTCAGGTTAAGGCATGCCATATGAGAGAGACTATGTATATAAAAGAGGCTCTTGGTGTAAAACAGCACCAGAGTTTGCAAACGTACAAAATAAATTTAAAGCAGCATATTTCATATTAACTGAAATGTTCTGAAGAGCTCAGAATCCCCCCCAAACACTTCCTGAGCACACTTTGGTTACAATACTTCATTATATAATGAGCTCCGTAAACATTCAGTGGGCCCCAGTCAATGGCTTCAACTGCTGCAGTCCCGGCTGCATTAGAAAAGGCAAACCGCGGTAGCTCAGTGCTGTTATTACAGCAGAAACCTACTTATTATAACATGGCGGCTTATTTACACAGCCATGTCCAATCCTTTTCCACAAACAGAGACCTGGACAGAAAAGGCTAGTACATCCCAGGGAGCTAACTGCAGTGTTTTGCAAAACATTGTCTCCCCACTTCCTTAGAATTGCCTCCAGGAGGTGGGGATGGCAGAAGTGGCAGCCTTCCAGGCTTTCTTTGATCTGTTTTATCTATTGGGCTGGGTGACTTAAAAGTAAAATGAAAAAAGAAAGGAGGAGGAGGAGGGAGGAAGGAGGAGGAAGAGGAAAATGAAGAGTAATAAGAAGAAAGAGGAGGAGGAAGGAGGAAGCTTAACTGGTCTCCAGCATCGGGTAATGAAACTCCCAATCCCAAAGCCAGACTTGTTAAAACGCATACTAGGGACCCTTCACAAGTCAAGAACAATTAACTTGGGAACAAACCCTGCTTGTGAGGGCTCTGGGGATGAAACTTAGGCAGCTTCCTTCATCATTCAAGGCACGTGGTTCTTTACCACTAAGGGAGACGCAAAAAATGACAATCTGTTCCTCTTGAAGGAAAGCTGATTTGATGGGTCACGCACGGACAACCACCACAGAGTCAGTGTGCCTCTTAGACCTCTCTCTCTCTCTCTCTCTCTCTCTCTCTCTCTCTCTCTCTCTCGCGCGCGCGCGCACACACACACACACACACACACACAGAGCAGTCCTACGATACCAGGATATCTCCTATGCCCTGCCTGGTGTGGAAAAGAAAAATACTTCTGCCCCAAATATACATTTCTTTGACATATTTCAAGATGGCTAATTCAGAGAGACTGGAAAAACAAGATTAGAGAGAAGACTGTTTCTTTGTGAAAAGAAATTTACATCTGTAAATGCAAACAATCAGGCTTCCTCTGAGGGCCCCTCCTTTGGCTACTATGTATTCTTAAGGGCGGCTGTGAGCCTACCTGAAGTATTTTTATCTGCCTGAAAGACGTCTCAACTTTAACTTCTGACTTCCTTCTTTCACCTGTGACAACACCTACAGAACTTCAGAGAAAGCTCCTCTCAGGCCACTGTTCTGGGGCTTCTACCTCCCCCCCCCCCC
>NW_007726371.1:772902-788035 GCF_000696425.1 Galeopterus variegatus | reverse complement strand
CCCCCCCCCCCCCCCACCTTCTCTCTCTCATGAACACTGGTATACAAGTTTTGCTACTCCTGTTGGAATTTGGGACATTACTCTCTTGTGATTCCCCCGTGCTTTGCCCTCTCCTACCACGTTAAATAATAAAATTTGTTATGCCTTTTCCTCCTACTGATCTAAATTTGTCAGTGATTTTTATTAATGAATCTTCAGGCATGAAGTTTCCCTTTGGCCCCCTACATTGGGAGGGGCAGGGGAAGGGGAAGGAAGAGGGGGAGGAAGGAAGGTAGAAAGGAAGAAAGGAAGGAAAAATAAAATCATATGAGAGAGCCAAACTGTATAAAAAATCCAAAGTATGCGAAAGAGGTCCAGAGAAAACAAAAGGACAGAGTGAAGGCCAGAACCATACACTTCTGGTCTGTTAGTCATACTTATAAACCTCCCTTGCCACCACAAAGTCTTGGCCATTGCATGATATATATATTTTATTTTCTGTATATTGTGATTTTTTGACATCCTTAAAAAAGCTTTCTGACTGGGGAGAGACTGCCTCTCCTTCGGCCAACCAATTCTTAAAGATAGCAAAGGGCTCAGCCAAGATTTGCAAACCACCCAATCTACAGCCACACCTCCTCTATCAAGCCCCTACACCCCAGGAAGCAATATTCCCCAGCTTTAATCACCCCAGGGCCAGGTATCAGGCAACTAGGTATCACCCTTATAGTTTAGAGCCCACTGAAATTATTCAACTTAGCCAGTCCTTATCTGTTTACCCTTCAATGCCTTTCCTTTCCTACGGAAACCCCAATAAAGACAGTGGCCTAAATCTTCCCCCTTACTTCTATCTCCTGCCTCCGTAGCATGGGCCTCTTATCTCTAGGGCCTGAGTATAACAAATTTAGTTTTCCTGAATCTCTTCTGTCTCCTGTTGTTGCCACACCTGACTCACCATCACATGAAGAAATACAGCACAGCCATTACTACTGTCACAAATATTTCCTGTAAGCCTTTTTATTTTTGTATAGGATACTGTGCTAAGTTAGCTTAGTTGGTAAGAACCTAAGGCAATACGGCAAGACTCATGGGTTTGATTCTCTTCGAGGACAGTTAATTTCATTAAATTTAGTTCTACAAACATTAATTAATCCATTACTGTGTGCCAAACATTACTGCAGGTACTATAGGGAAAAGGAGATCTTTATAAGTAAGACATACAATTTGCCCTGAAGAAGCTAACAATCTTGATGGGAAGGCAAGAAATGAAATAACGAGAGAAAATTAGTATAATGGTTTTAAGAATTTGGGGTTTGGAATCAAAACTACATTCAAATCTCAGCTCTACCACTTAACTAACCAAATGAATCTAGACAAATCACTTAAAATATATGTGTCAGTCTCCTCAAATGTAAATGGGGCTAATAACAGTACCTACTGAAAGGGTTCTTGAGAGAATTTAATAATCACCAAGACCAGGGATCAACATACTGTCTAGGACAGGGTGGCTATATTATCTTTAATAAAGCAATGGAAATAAATGTCACATAACAACAAATAAAGCTATTAAAAACTTACATGAGATGACATATTTCAACTTAGCACTTGATTACAAACCAAGAACCAAAAGATATGGAACAGATGACAAATTCTATGGGTGGCTGGAAAAGCAAATTCATAGAATGGAATTCTCAAAGGAAATTATAAAATATATTGTGTCGGACAAAAATAAAAATACAACATATCAAAATGTGTGAGAAACTTATAACACAAAATTCCCATATTAGACCAAAAGAATGAACTCAAATCAGTAATGTAAGCTTTCACCTTAAGAATCCAGAAAAAAAGAGCAAAATTAACCCAAAACAAACAGAAGAAATGAAATAATAAAGGTAAGAGTGGGAATCAATGAAATTGTAAACAGGAAAAACAATAGAGAAAAATCAATGAAACCAAAAGCCTGCCTTTGAAAAAAATCAATACAATTAATAAACCTCTGGGTAAAATAACATGTATAAAAAGAGAGAAGAAAAAAGTTACCAATATCAGAAATGAAAGATGGGATGTTACTAAGACCCCCAGGAATTAAAAGGATAAAAAAGGAATATTCCAAGCAACTATATTCACATAAATTTGACAACTAGATAAAACAAACAAATTCCTTGAAAATCACAAACTACTGAAACTTGCCGAAGGTGAAAAAGATAATCTGAATAGTCCTATTAAATATATTGAATTCATGGTAAAATCACCTGAATAAGAAATCTCCAGGCCCAGATGATTTCACTGACCAATTATAGCAAATATTTATACAATTCTGTCCAGAAAATACATAAGAGAAGGAAACATTTCTCAACTCACTTTATGAGGCCATTACTACATTATTACGTGGATATCAAAACCAGACAAAGAAAGAGGAAGAAGGTTGGGAGGGAGAGGGAGGGAAAAAAGCAAGACCAATATCCCTCATGAACACACACAAAAATCCTCAATAAAATGTTAGCAAATATAATACAGCAATATAAAAAGAATAATACTCCACGACCAAGTAGCGTTTGTTGTGGTAATACAGGGTCATTACAATATTTGAAATTCAATTAAAACAATCCACCAAATTAACAGTGTAAAGACCAAAAAAATACATGATCAGATCAACTGATATATAAAAGGCATTTGTCAAAATCCAACATCTATTCATGATAAAAAAAATTATGAGCAAACTAGGAATAGTAGGAAACTTCCTCAACACGATAAAGGGCATCGAAAAAGTACTATGCCTAACATGATACTTAATGGTGAAAGACTGAATGCTCCCCCTAACTTCTGGAATAAGACAAAGATACCCACACTTACCACTACTATTCAACACCATACTGGCAGCTTTAGCCAATGCAATAAGGCAACAAAAATAATAGAGATTGGAAAGAAAGAAATAAAACTGTCCCTATTTGCAAAGGACATATTATAGGTGTGGAAAATCCCAAGGAATCTACTAAAAAGCTCCTAGTACTAATACATGAGTTTAGCAAGGTCACAGGATATAAGGTCAACACACAAAAATCAATCACATTTCTACATAATAGCAGTGGACAATTGGAAACCAATTTTTAAAAAAATACCATTTACAATATCTAAAAATACTGAAACATTTAGGTATAATCTAGCAAAATATGTACATAAAATGCCAGGAGTAAGAAAATACCTGTCAATAACAACTCTAAAAGTAAAGCAGATTAAACACCCCATTCAAAAGACACAGACTGACGAATTGGATTAAAAAGCTAGACCCAACTATATGCTGTCTTCAAGAGATTCACCTCATCTGCAAAAACACAGACTAAAAATGAAAGGATGGAAAAAATACTTACCCTACAAATGAAAACCAAAAACGAGCAGGAGTAGCTATTCTTATATTGGATAAAATAGATTTTAAACCAAAAACCATAAAAAGAGACAAAGAAAGCCACTTTATAATGATAAAAGGATTTATCCAGCAAGAAGACATAACAATCATAAACATGTATATACCCAACACCAGAGCACCCAGATACACAAAGCAAACACTATTAGACCTAAAGAAAGATATAGACGCCAATACGATAATAGTGGTGGACCTGAACACCGCCCTCTCAGCACTGAACAGATCATCTAGTCAACAAATCAACAGAGAAACACAGGATTTAAATTACATCTTAGACCAATTGGACCGGGCAGATATCTACAGAACATTTTATCTAACTACAGAATATACATTCTTCTCATCAGTACATGGAACATTCTCCGCAATACACCACATGTTAGCTCACAAATCTAGTCTCAGAAAATTTTTAAAAATCAACATCATTTCAAGTATTCTTTCAGACACAACAGGCTAAACCTAGAAGTCAATAACAACTGAAACTCTGGAAACTATACAAATAAATGGAAATTAAACAGCAGGCTCCTGAATGACCTATGTGCCCAAGAAGAAATTAAACAGGAAATCAAAAAATGAATTTAATCAAAATAAAGACACATCATACCAAAACCTGTGGGATACTGCAAAAGCAGTACTAAGACGGAATAAATGCTTACATCAAAAGAATAGAAAGACTTCAAATAAATGAACTAATGCTACACCTCAAAGAACTAGAAAAACAATAACAATCAAATCCTAAAAGTAATAGACAGAAATAAATAATTAAGATCAGAGCAGAACTAAATGAAATGGAGACCCAAAAAACGATACGAAACATCAGTGAAACAAAAAGCTGGTTTTCTAAGAAGATAAATAAAATAGACAAACCATCAGCTAGGTTACAAAAAAAAAGCAGAGAGAAGACCAGATAACAAAAATCACAAATGAAAAAGGAGACATTACAACCAATACCACAGAAATACAAAGAATCATTAGAGACTACTATAAATAACTACATGCCAAAAAATCTGAAAACCTGGAGGAAACAGATAAATTTTGGACATATACAAACTACCAAGACTAAACTAAGAAATAGAAAACCTGAACAGACCAATAACAAACAACGAGATTGAAACAGTAATCAGCAGTTTCCCAACAAAGCAAAGCCCAGGACTGGATGGCTTCACTGCTGAATTCTACCAAACTTTTAGAAAGGAATTAATACCAATTCTCTTCAAACTATTCCATAAAATGGAAACAGAGGCCATTCTCCCAAACTCACTCTATGAGGCCAGCATCACTCTGATAATAAAACCAGACAAAGATGCAATAAAAAGAAATCTATAGACCAATATCCTTGATGATCATAGACACAAAAATCCTCAGTAAAATATTAGCAAATAGAATACAACAACACATCAAAAAAATTATACACCACAATCAAGTAGGATTCATCCCAGGGATGCAACAATGGTTTGACATATGCAAGTCAATAAATGTGACACACCACATCAACAAAATCAAGGACAAAAACCATATGATTATCTCAGTAGACACAGAAAAAGCATTTGACAAAAATTCAATATCCCTCCATGATAAAGACTCTCAGCAAATTATGTATAGAAGGAAAGTATCTCAACATATAAAAGCCATATATGACAAACCCACCACCAATACCATCCTGAATGGGGAAAAGTTCAAAGCTTCTCCCTTAAGAACAGGAACAAGACAAGGAAGCCCACTCTCACCACTCCCATTTAACAAGTATTGTAAGTACTAGCCAGAGCAATCAAGCAAGAGAAAGAAAGAAAGGGCATACAGAGTAGAAAAGCTGAAGTCAAACTGTCTCTGTTGGCAGATGACATGATCCTATATATAAAAAAAACCTAAAGACTCTACCAAAAAGCTTAGAGCTCATAAACTCTTTTGGTAATATTGCAGGATACAAAATCAACATGCAAAAATCAGTAGCGTTTTTATACTCCAATAATGAAATTGTACAAAAAGAAATCAAGAAAGCAAGCCCATTTACAATAATCACCAAAAAAATAAAATAAAATACCTAGGAAACAAGTTAACCAAGGAGGTGGAAGATCTCTACAATGAAAACTACAAAACACTGCTAAAAGAAATTAAAGAGGACACAAAAGTGTAGAAAGACATTCCATGCTCTTGGATTGAAAGAATTAAAATTGTGAAAATGGCCATATTACCCAAAGCTATCTGCAGATTCAATGCAACCTCCATCAAAATTCCAACAACATTCTTCACAGAAATTGATAAAACAATCCTAACATTTGTATGGAACAAAAAAGACCACAAATAGCCAAAGCAATTCTGAGGAAAAAAAATAAAGTCAGAGGCATAACACTGCCTAACTTCAAATTATATTACAAAGTTAATGTAACCAAAACAGCATGGTACTGGCATAAAAACAGACACTCAGTTCAATGGAATAGAAAACCCAGAAATCAACCCATATACAGCCAACTGATCTTTGACCAAGGCAACAAGAACATACACTGGGCAAAAGACTGCCTTTTCGATAAATGGTGCTGGGAAAATTGGACATCCATAGGCAGAAGAATGAAATTAGACCTGTATCTCTTGCCATATATCAAAATCAACTCAAAATCGATTAAAGACTTAAGTATAAGACCCAAGACCATATAACTACTAAAAGAAAACATAGGGGAAACACTCCAGGAAATATGACTGGGTAAAGACTTTATGAATAATACCCCAAAAGCACAAGCAAAAAAAGAAAAAATAAACAAATGGGATCATATCAAACTAAAAAGCTTTTGCACAGCAAAGGAAACAACAGAATTGAAAGACAACCTACAGAATGGGACAGAAAGAGAACTTTCAGAAGGAGAGAACATATCTAAGGTTACTAGAGGTGTGAAAGGGCTAGGGAGAGGGGGAGTTAGGGAAAAATTGGGTAAGGGGTGGAAAGAATAATTACAATTTGTAATAATAAATAGGCTAATAATATTGATTTGATCATCACATATTGTACACAAGTAATGATAGTCAACAATGTATCCCAAAAATATGTATAATCAATTATGTTTCAATAAAAAAGCATACAGAATCTGTATGCTGAGAACTGCTAAATACTGATAAAAGAAATTAAAGAAGACCTAAATAAGTGAAAAGACATGCCATGTCCAAGAACTGAAAATAATGAACTGTGGAAAGATGTTAAATTCTCACCAAAATGATCTATAGATTCAAAATCTATAAAACTTTTAGGAGAAAACATAGAAAAATCTCTGAGATCTCCAGTTAGGCAAACAGTTCTTAGACATGACACCAAAAACGTAATACATACCTTGTATCTAGTATGCTGTACTGCCCTTTTCTGGACATGATTTTGCCCAAATTATAGCATAGTAGATTCCTCACTTGGCTTCCATAAGGACTGAATGGACTGACAAAGTAAAAAGAGGCTCAATATGATCGGTCCCTGTATTAGTCCATTTCTGTTGCTTATAACAGAATACCTGAAACTGGGTAATTTATAAAAAAATGAAACTTATTTCTTATAGTTTCAGAGCTTAGGAAGTCCAGGGAACATATCTGGTGAGGGCCCTCCTTCAGTGATGACTCTCTACAGTGAAAGAGGGTGTCACATGGTGAGAATGGGCTGAGCAAGAGAGCTAACCTTGTCACCTACCCTCCTTTTAAAACCATATGAAACATGTGAATGAATCAATGCATTCACAAGGGCACTGTCCCCACAATCTAATCATCTATTAAAGGTCCTGCCTTTCAAATACCATAATTGGGTTCCCCCCCCTTAACACTGTTACAACGGGGGTCAAGTTTCTAATACATGAACTTTGGGGGGACACATTTAACCCACAGCAGTCCCCATTCCTCTGCTGAGTACTGCTTTCCATGTTTCCCCAGATGAGTCTCTAGCTTTCCTTTTACCCTTAGATGATGGACATCCAAACACTGTTTAAAGCAGTGCAGCCCAGGAGGAAGAAAAAAATAAAAGCAGTCCCAGCTCTGAAAACCTTCAGAGAGAACTTCTGGAAGATTTGTAGAAGAAAAAACTGAATATGTACACATAGAGAGGAAGGCAGCTTCCACTATGTATGAAAGAGGAACAATCTGAAAGCTTCTTCCCTCTTCTAAGCCTTAAGGAAAGAATATATATGGATGCAGAATGGGAACCTGACAGTCAGAAGGCTCCTAGGAAAGCAGAAACCTGAGCAACATTCCCCATAAAAAAGGAAATTGGTCTCCCTGAACCGTTGTTTACTTACTGTGGGTTTTCTAGGTCCCTGCTCTCTTTCCCTTTAAATCTGTAGCATACATATGTACAGCTTTCTCTCCCTTGCCAAGAACTGAGTGTTAATAAGGCTGCTCAAGTCAGAGGCAGTCTCCTAAACACTTTTTTCAGTAAGAAATCCAAAGCTAAGCCAAAAGCAGACACCTCTGAGGTGAAGGTGCCAAAAGGCTGCTCCTTTTTAACATCATATGACCCCAAGCCAAGTCTCATTCAAACCCCTTAAGTTCCAAGGCAGCTGATCTGATGAGCACTGGGAAAGGGAGTACTGTGTGAGAAACCATTCCAAGAAATTAAGACACAACAGGTTCAACCTGAGTCCATCTATGTCCCCACGGCAGTCAGAGAGATCTGAGTCTTGCTGGGGAAAGTCATTCTGTTTAAAAATCTGAGGGTATAATGAATGGAATCTACAAAAAGAGAGAGCCACAGGGCCACTGAACTGTCATAATATCATATGGCCCAAAGGCCAACAGCATATCAATTTTGCAATGCCATGATCACACGTCAGGCTGTCCCAATCTCCCCATCCTCACCCCTGGCTTCCCTCACCTACCTTGGCTTACACCCGGCCTACCATCCTCTCTCCATCCAGCAATGCACCTCCTCCTCTCTGCAGCACAGATGAAATTTCATCTCATCTCCTTCAAAAGCCTCTCCAGACTGAGTCAGCAGATACTCATGAGCAAATAATCCCACTTGTATCACAGATCCACTCCTCTCCATGTGCACATGAACCTGAGCAAATTGGGAGTGGGGGGTTACATACACTTGAGGCAGAGCATGTGTGCCGGCTCTGCTATGCACTTCACTTACATGGGGCGGGTGAGGGAAGAGCTATCTGCCATTCAAACGGCACTGCCAGTAACTCACTCTGTGAGTCGCCCTGCCGCACATATGTAGATAACCTGCCACGTTACGAGCTGGGTATTAACAAGGCAGCTAAACTACCTCATCACAACCCAAAGCTGGGGAAACCTTAACTGCCATTCTCTTTGCCTTTGTCTATTCATTTATCCCAGCTCAGAGAAAGAGAGTCCCAAAAGGCTAGCATCTCTAAGAGGCTCCCAGCCCCTTGTGAAACTTTCTTCTAAAAACAGCAACCAGGACACCAAAGAGCAAGCTGAAAACTAAGAGGCTGAGTGCATTTAGAGCCCTCTGTGGTGGTAGCATCCATGGGAAGAGTGAGTGCCTACTACATGATGACGACACCTTCCTTCAGCTTAGATAACAGACCCAACAGAGAGATCCAGAAACTCTGAACCATCCCATGCTGTTCAAGGCTGCTCCCAGACACATGTCTGCAGTTCACAGGATAGGTGGCTTTTTTAGCCCCTTGCCCCACCTATTAGCTGCAATGGGGAGATCTTAGCTGTCCTCCACCTTCAGGGCAGGGAGGACATGGACCTTGACATACTAACTCTGCTCCAAGAGCAACATTACACACACCAGAGAACTGCTCCTTCTGGGCGGAAAGGAGACCATGGTTAGAATTTAGGCTCTTTCCAGTTCTTGGTCAAGCTGAGGGCTACCAAGCCTAGACGTGGGAAATAAAGGGTCATGAGGGCAGCACTTCCAGATGTGAAGGGCCCAGGTCTCCAGCTGACAAGTGAGAATCTTAGCCTGGAAGCTGCAGAAATAGCTGACAGACTGGTGGCTGCTCTTTTATGTAGTGAATCTGTTGTGGTAATAACTAAAAAGCCAGGATTTTCTAGCCTTGGGAAGAGACCAGATCATCTACAGGAAGCATCACTAATCAACCTTTGTACAATAAGCAAGAAGGCAGAACTGGCTGCATTTTCAGTTCCATCTTGTACGAACACTTCCAATAGCTGCAAAGTTTTCCCAAGCCTCTGGAGAAGTAGGAAATCCCTGCTCTGATCCATATGTCAAAAAGTGTGAGCAGGAACTCTGTATCTCCATCCCTAAAGACCACGGGATGACGTCACCCCCTTTCCAGAATCCCCTCACCCCCACTAAGGTATTCCTTTTAAATACTCAAGAAATCTCTACCACCACCTTCTAGTTTATTAACAAGGTTGCTGTCCTTTTGTACACATGTAATTTCCTCCTTTCTGTGTCTGTTTGTGTGTGCTACATGTAATTCTTCTAAACGCAGGGTCAGCAAAATATGGTCCTCCTATTTTGGCTTGATTTTAATGTGATAAAAGATACATAACATAAAATTTCCCATCCTAAATGTTTTTAAGTGTACAGTTCAGTGGCTTTAAGTACATTCACATTGTTGTGCAACCATTACCACCATCCATGTCCAGAACTTCCTCATCTGGCCCTCCTGTTTATATCAATAAAGTTTTATTGGAATACAGCCACACTCATTCATTTGCATATTTCTATGCTGCTTTCACACTACAACAATAGTTAAATACTTACAACATAGAGATCATACAGCCCACAAAGTCTAAAATATTTACTATCTGGGCCTGTTACAGAAAACGGTTGCTAACATGTGCTCTAAACGAAAACACACACTGGATTGCTGGTTTAAAATAGCACTTGGCTAGCAACCACTAATATAGTCTCTCCCAACTTCCCACTGAAATACCTGTGAAGATACAGAAAAAGATAAAACTCCCCAAATCACTGAAAACTTAGACTGATAGTCATCCTATTACCAGAATCTGAGGAAATCTTATTTATAGTAAGGCTGATGCTGAAACGGGAAAAGGAAAAAAAAAATCTGTGGCCCATTCATGCAGCAGTCCCCAGCAACCTACAAGAAGATAGGAAGACACTGAGTCTTTCCAACACTGTCAGCCTCATGACTTAGAAACCAAGAGTTCATCTCATAATCAGCAAACTAGACAGCCTTTCCTCCACTACGCGGCTACTGGTAGACAGCTCTTCAGGAAAAAACCATTCAAATCAGCCTAATGAGTCAAAAGAAAATGGCTCTGATTCAAAGAGACACAGAACGGCACTGCATGTACATATACAACAACCACTTCTGGTGCTGCTATATGAGCAGCCATAGAGACGAGGAGCCAAGAAAAGGCAAGATAAGAAGCCTTCAGAGGCAACAGGCTGCCAGGCTGGAATTCCAGGAGTTGGAGATATCACAGATCAAAAGAGCACCATGCACAAGGATGCTATGGTGGTGGGCCAGGTAGAAACCCCTCCCAATCTTAGCTCCACTTCCTGGAGGCATGCTGTGTGCTGAAGCAGCCTTTCCAGCAGCAGGCCCAGCAACAGGACTTAGCAAGACACATGCCCACTGAGGTGCACATGAACAAAGCACTGCAGGACCCAGCCTGAACACTGGGGAACTGTCACTTCCTCTTGTCAAGTGTACCATGGGAACCCTATGGAAAATCCCGCCCCTTCCCAGCCCCAAAGAGAATTGCCAACCTGCCCAGCACAGGGCATGCAGCCAGCTGCGTGCACCATACCCCTTTCCTGCAGTGACTGGGCACGCCTCCATGAAGAACATGCCAGCCCCTGCTTAGCTGGGAGGCTGGCAAGCTCAGGCATGGCTGGCACAGGCAAGGGACACTAGAGAAAGCAAGAGACAGGTATACGGTGTAGTCAATGAACCCACAGGACACAATGGCGTAAGGACCACAGCAGTGCACTGAGATTTATGGAATTTTAAATAAGATGCTTTCATACTTTTAACACCTTAAATTATAATAGAATAGTAGAAAACATTCGCTTCAGCAACATAAGCAGTGATTAGGAGCATGGACTCTGTAGTCATAGAGACATTGGATCAATTCCCACCTGCACCACGTACAAGCCATTTAAGTCACTTAAACCCTCTGAGCTTCAATTTTCTTGACTGAACTGGAGATACTACTAGTTGTTCCCACACAGGTTTGTTGGAAGGATTAAATGAGATAATCCATGTTAAGTGTTTCCCACCATACCTAGGCACACAGTAAACCTGATTATGAGCATTTGCAGGAAAAGAAAGAATAGGAATCCTGACTGTGCCACTATGCAATCTTAGCTAAATTATTTAATAGTTCTTGGCTCCCAACTGCTTTATTTGTAGTATGAATAATGTATTCCCTATCTCACAGCATTATTTTAAGGATAAGATGAGATAATTTAAGACTAAGTACTTTGAAAACAGTAAAGAGTTATACTCATGTAAGCTGGAGTTGTTATTTTAAGAGCTGTCTACTTTCTAAAATACTGATTTTTAACTTCACACTACACATGTTATTTCCACACAGTGGGATAATATGCAACCATTAAAAATTGTGTGTATCATAAAAACTTAGCTGAATCTCCAGCGAATTATGCTAAGAGATTAAAAATGTCAATCCAAGAGGTGAGATATTGTTGACTTCGTTTATGTAACATTCTTGAAATAACAAAATTATAGAGTTGAAGAACAGATGAGTGATTGCCAGGGGTCAGGGATAAGGTGCAGGTAGGAAGGTGGTGAGTGCGACTATAAAAGGGCAACAGGAGAGATCCTCATATTGATGGAACTGTTCTTCTATATCAGACCGTATTAGTGTCAGTATCCTGGCTGTGACACCATACTGTAGTTTGGCAAGAGGTTACCACCAGAGGAAACTAGGTAAAGGATATATGAGATTTCTCTGTATTTTTTCTTATACCTCAAAATATAAAGTTTAATTTGAAAATTATGTGGATGGACAGTCTACAATAAAATGAAGGAAAACATGATATCACTAAGTGAACAAAGCAGTCTATTAAACTATGATTATCCCATTACTGGGTATATATCCAAAGGAATGGAAATCAACAAGCCAAAGGGACACCAGCACTCCCATGTTTATCATGGCTTTGGTTCACAATAGCCAAGATATGGAACCAACCTAAATGTCCTTCAACAGACAACTGGATAAGGAAAATGTGGTATATATATACACAATGGAATACTACTCAGCCATAAAAAAGAATGAAATTCTGCCATTTTCAGCAACATGGATGAACTTGCAGAAAATTGTATTAAGTGAAAAAAGCCAGGCACAGAAAGAGAAACACCACATGTTCTCACTCATATGTGGAAGCTAAGAAAGTTGATCTCATAGAAGTAGAGAATAGAATAGTGGTTACCAGAGACTAGTAAAGGGAGGGGAAAGTGCTCAGTGGATACAAAATTTTAGAGAGATAGGAAGAATGTGATCTAGTGTTCTATAGCAATATAGGGAGAATACAGTCAATAACAAAGTACTGTGTATCTTTGAATAGCTCAGCAAGAGGATGTTGGATGGTCCCAGCATAAAGAGGTGACAAATGTTTGAGGTGATGGATATACTAAGCTCCCTGATATAATCATTGTACACAGTATGAATGTACCCAAATATCATATGATACTCCATAAATATATACAATTATCATGGGTCAATTAAGAAAAAAGGAAAAGAAAAAGAGAGAGAGAGAGAGAGAGAGCAGAATAGTGGTTATCAGAGTTGGAGAAAAGTTGGTAGACTGGTACAGAGTTACAAAGTTACAGTTAGATGGGAAGAATAAGTTCTGGTGCTCTAGGGTGACAGTAGGTAATAAAATTGTATAGTGTATTTCAAGATAGCCAGAAAAGAGGATCTTGAATGGTATAACCACAAAGAAAGGATAAATGTTTAGATGGTAGATATGCTAACTATTCTGATTGGATTATTATATATGCATATATTAAAACAATAAACTGTACCCCATAAACATGTACAAGGAGAAAAATGAATTTAAAAAAATTTAAAAAGTAAAATAAAATAGGCAAGGCTACAAAAATGTTTTCAAAATCTAAATACTTATCACAAATACAGTCTGTAAAGATTAATAGCCACCAGTTTTTTCCTCCTTCCTGTATGTTAAAGCTAAGAAAGGAAAAAAAAAGAAAAAGAAAACTATTGTTAAAGAAGACAAAAAGTAAAGGAATAAATACCTTGATAGATTAGGTAAAAAAACAGGAAGAGGAAATCAATAAAGATAAAAGCTGGAAATTAAGTAGAAAAAATAAAATAAGGTACAAAGGATAAAAAAGTCCAAAACCTGGTTCTACAAAGCAACCAAAACTAAAGTGCTTACTAACCTGATTAAAATGTAGAAGAGAGAACAGGAAACAGATTAAGTCCAACAAAGAAGATATGACTACAGATGAGGAAATATTTTTTAAATTATAAAATAAGAGGATACTACATGCTCAACTAAATTTATGGCAACAAATTTGAAAACTTAGAAGAAATGGGTAATTTCCCAGCAAAATACAAACGACCAAAATTGACCTAAAAGGATTTGAATAGATTGATTACCATAGCAGCCACTGAAAAGGTGATTAAGGATCTATCCACTGAAAAAGGCACCAAGACCAGATGGGCTTCACAGCTGAGTTTTATCTGACCTTGACCTTTAAAAGACATAATTTCTAAGGGTAATTAATGTATTTGAGGCCAGAGAAAAAGAATGAACATTCTGTAGTACATTTTACATAGCCACCATAACTTTAATCCTTAAACCTGATAAAATATCTAAGTACACATGAAAACTATTCAAATGTAATAGACTATTTAACAAACACCAACAGCAAATATGGAGGAACACAGAAAACATTTCAATCAGCTTTGTATCTCATGAATATACATAACCAATAAAAAAATAAAATCAGTTTTAGGCAGAGTGGCCCACCAGCACCATTTTTATTAAACTCTTTGAGTTTCTAGCAAATGCAACAGGAAAATGAAATAACTGGTATAACCACTGGAAAGATGAGATAAAACTAAAATAAAGTTCACCAGACTAATGAGAGAATTTGGTAGGATAGCTGAAAGTAAAATAAATATTTTTTTAAATCAATAAACTTTTTCTATTCTAGCATAAAGCACTTAGGAATGGAAAGGGGAAAAAATATTCCACTCATAAAAGGAAAAGGAAAAAAAAAAGCTAATTCTTATTTTTTTTGGTTGCTGGCCATACAAGGATTTGAATCCTTGACCTCAATGTTATCAGCACCATGCTCTAACCAAGTGAGCTAACCCCCCAGGAAGCTAATTTTGAAGGGATAAATATATCAAAAACAGCATAGGGCAGATATGAAGAAAAGGATAAATCTAACTGAAAGACATAAACAAGATCTGAACAGATGTTAATACCGTTTCTTAGATAAAAAGAGCTATATAATTTTAAAACTGAAATATAAATTTAATGCAATTCTAATTAGAATCTCAATAGGGTTTGGAGGAAGGGGGGAGTATAAGTGATCTTAATTTACATGTAGGGAAAAGTACCAAAGAATAGCCAAGAAAATATTTTTGAAAGCTACTGTAATCAAATCAATATGATTTTGCTGACAGGAATAGACAAATAAATGAAACAATACACAATCCACAATTAGATCCTAGTATATAAAACATTTAATAGCTGACAAAGATGGCAGTTAGATTTCCAGGAAAAAGTAGGGATTGTCGGGCCGGCCCGGTGGCGCACTGCTACAGTGAGCCGCTTGGGAGCGCGGCAGCGCC
>NW_007726371.1:743007-772443 GCF_000696425.1 Galeopterus variegatus | reverse complement strand
GGATCCCACATACAGACCGGTTCCCGCTCACTGGCTGAGCGAGGTGTGGGAGCAACACCGAGGGTTGCGATCCCATTGCCGGTCCCGGTCCGGTACAGGCGCGACACTGAGGGCTGCGATCCATTGCCGGACACGAAAAAAGACAAAAAAAAGGAAAAAAAAAAAAGTAGGGATTGTTTAATATATTATTGTAGTACAATAGTTATCCATTTTTAAGAAAACAATCTTAACCAAGACTGAAAAGCCAGAAGTTATATGAAAAAAGAGTTATACTTGAATATGAAAAAATGTAAAAAATTATATGGAAATAAATACCATCAGCAAAGTCAATACATATAGATTTGGGCATGATATCTGTAACTATGATGATAAACAAACAACTAATATCTAAAATATACAAAGAGCTCTTACAGCTTAAGAAAAATATATGCAACCATAGGAAAATGGGCAGATGATACGAATACGCAAGTCAAAGAAAAACAAATTTAATTGGACAAAAAATATATATAATACTGAAATTCACTAGTAACCAGGAACTACGTTCATCAGGTTGTCAAAATTATAAAAGAAACATTTCACCTATTGCTAGTAGTGATATGAAGAAATGAATAGACACATATATTGCATACAAAAGCAAAAAGTGAAGTGTAATAGGCTGTTTTTGTAAATCAATATGGCAACATCTGTTAACATACATATATATTTATATATAAGCATTCATTTGTATCTTTCTACATCTATCTATGTATATAAATTGAAAGTAACAGTATATAGGGGCATAAACACAATGTTTATTTCAGCACTGGGTATAGTTGCATAAATCTGGAAAGAAAGTAAGTGTTTCTTAATGGGGGAATGGCTAACCAAATGTTGTGCATCCATGAAATATTTTGCAGCCTGGTATAAGGATAAGAGTTGTAACAATAGACTTCGATAGATGTATTAAAGCATATATAAGATTCTGTTTTTGTAGAACAAACAATTAACAACAAGAAAACATTCCAAAACCTGTGCATGCACACACATGAGACAGAGACACAGAGACAGAGAGAGAGAGACAACCTAGGCACGTGGAGAAAAATATGGCAGGATGCATACTGATTTGCTGATGTGCGGGGATAGTGCAGAAAGGTAGAGCTAGGAGCCAAACAAAAAAAAGAACCAGTATAAAAAAAATAAATCCAGCAATCATATTTATGTATTTATACATGCATATAAAAGTATAAAAATTAAATTTAGAAAAGATACTCTACAGTAAACACCTCAATATACAATATGATGTCTCCTAAACTAAAAAAAAAGAAAGGCAACAAATAAAATTATCTCTTGGTGGTAGGATTAGGGGTGATGTTTATTTTTTTCTTTATGTGTCTCTGTATTTTCTACAATGAGAAGTGTTACTTTCATAACAATGAAATAAAACCAAGAAATGTTATTTTTTTTTAAAATTACACTGAATAATTGAGCTCATTTTGGAAAATCAAGAGAGGGAAACAGGGTTAAAGACCCGTTTCCCTCAGGAGCTGTCCAAGTGAAAAATACATGAAATCAGGATCCATTACCCCTTGCCCAGGAAAAAGTTACTCACCTAAGGCAAAAGACTAAATAGCTATTTCAAGGAGGTATTTGAAGCAGCAAATTGGGTCTTTTTCCCCCTACCTAACACTTCAATGACTTAAGTAAATCAGAAAGCCATTTACACCACTCTCAATTATCCAAGGAGCTGCTAGGCTCTTTGCTTCCTATTCTCTCCCTCTGGCTCAGGAAGACCTCCAAAATGGGGGCTGGGGAAGGGGGAAAGAGAAGAAATTAATTCAGTCGATTTAGCTTCTTATTAGCAACTCTAATAAAAGGTTTGATAAGTGAGATGGCCACAACTCATGGATTCTTGATAACTTCATTTAAGTAAACTTGCCTTCAGAGATACACCATTGGCCCGCAATATACTTTAATTGATTTGATGCTTGCTATTTTTAAGAAAGTCAGGACTTGTAATAAGGTGCTATTTTTCTCTCCTCACTTTAATTTGCACTTTAAGGGAAAAACTCATAAATACAGGAGAACGATGCCCTACAATGTGAAGAACCATATCCTCCGTGGAGCAGCAGGATCACAATGCAAAGATTTTTTGGAGGAAGGATGCTGTCTGGCCCCAGTGTGCTTTCAACAGAAACTTTCGGAGGACATCAACTTTCCAAGGGAGCACGCCTTGCCCATACAACCACCACTATAAGTATTTGCTAAAAAGGATTCATCCAGGCTTGATGAAAGCCTCATCTTCACACACAACATGCCCCTGTTTCAGTGGACCCTCAGACTTTTGTCCTTTGGAGAAACCCAGAGACCAAGCATACAAGCCCAAGGTGTTCATAGCAATGTGCTCATCATCCTTTGTTATCAAACAGACAAAAAATAATCTGAATAGCAATGGTAACAAAGCAAAACACAATTTTCTCTTACTTGAAGACGACGACAGCTCCTGGACATGGAGGGCAGGCCAAGAGAAAGATCTGCAATTGAAGAAGAATTAAGCATGCTTAGCAAGAGAAATGTTGGACACAGTCAGACAATGCTACTTTAATAAGAACAGTAACAACAAAATAACCAAAACTCTAACACAAAAATGTAATATAAAAATTAAAAAGGCAAGCAGGTGGTTTTCCAAACTACATTTATGTTTGCACATGTGTGCATGTGTGTGTATGAGAGAAAGGGGAGGGGGGGAGAGGGGGAGAGGTCAGAAAGGCAGATTGCTGGCTCTTCATAATTCTTTGGGGTTTCATAGGATGTTAGTTATCATAGCAGTTCTTACAACAGAGACTTCATCCCTAAAAGTGGGGGCAGAGGGGGAGAGGAGGAAAGGGGGAGGGAGGGAGGGGGGAGAGAGAGAGAGAGAGAACAGAGAGAAGGAGAGAAAGAGAAAGAGAAAGAAAAAGAAAAAGAGAATGACAAGACTCAATTTTTCAAAGTTTTGACTGCAATATGACAGAGGGAGTCAGTCTTAGAAGACTTTAACCCAGGGCAGGTAAAAATAGATTCTGAACACGCACACATACCACCTGGTTTGCCTTCCATGGGGTAAGGTGGGTTTATCAATACTCAGAGTTGCCACCTTTAGCAAATAAGACAAGATGCCTAGTTAAATTTGAATTCCAGATGAACAACCAATAATGTTTTAGTATAAGTATGTTTTAAATACTGCATGGAACATACTCATACTTAAACATTATTCATTGGTTATCTGGAATTCAAATTTAACTAGGCACCTTGTATTTTATATGGCAACCCCACTGAACTGCCACCCCAGGCTTCAAACCTCCCTTTGATTTGATTCCTTTGTTTCTAAGCATGCCTATGTGATCGTACTCTTATTTTCCTCCCATGTCAAACCAAACAAAAAGAACCTTGTCCTTCTAAGAGCCAAATCAGTTCCCTGCTACTTGGTGTGACCTAGACCTAGGATACGGCCTTGGAAAACCTGCAGCTGTGACAGTTTGATCCTCACCCGTGCAGTGGTTCTCAAAGCCAAAAGGGACAAAAAAAAAAAAAAAAGAAATCCCCTGTGGACTTGTTAAACATGCAAATTCCTGGGTTCCCCCATTAAGAATTCTGATTCCTCAAGTCAGGGACCCTAGGAATCCCCATGTTTATCAAATGTCCCAGGAGATTCAAACACTTCTGGTAGCCCGATATGCTAAATGTTTGACTTTCAACTGAACTATTAGAGGGGTCAAAGACATTTAGCAGACCTAGGGACTGACAAAAGCGTGAAACTCATGTTTGAACAGTTTCTTTACCTATGGTGACTTAATGTTGCGGTTTATAAATCAGTGACATGTGTCCCTATCTTATTGAGAGTTCTTATTTAATAAAAACTACCGCATTATGGACTTGTTGTCTTTGTCACACGCATGTCTTTAGCATTTGATACTTCACTTCTCTCAAAGTCCACATTGAGAAGAAAAGGGTAGGAAAATCATTATCAGGAAAGACACCTGCTGGAATCCCTGCCAAGAGGAAGAAAAAGAAGGGCTGACCCATTAGCTCAGTTGGTTAGAGCACAGCCTTGTAACACCAAGGTCACGGGTTTGGATCCCCATACCAGCCAGCCGCAAAGAAAAAAAAAAGTCAATCTCAAGAGGAAGAGAAAAAAGAATGGAGAAGAGAAAAGGTCTTAAAAAGAACATGGCCAGAAGTCCATCACCTGCACGATACCTCATCAAAGAACCCCTCTAAGGAAATATCCATCGAGAATGTGCCTTTTTCCCTGTGGATCAATTTGATTAAAAGTGCAAAACCAACGATAATTACAGGTCCACAATCCTTTACTGGAAATCCCCAAATCAAAAAAGCTCTAAAAACTGAAAGTTTGTTTTTTCTGAGCTAATGTGCTAGAAAAACATGACTTGAACTGAGGTGAAGCTATTTACACACTTTATTTATTCCACTTACAGTAAATATTCATACATTTTCCATAAAAATAATGATGTATTTGATTGTGGGGTGCTGCCCCAAACCCCTTTGGGAGTGTATATAAAATATTCTACATGAACTGTATTGCCATTCTAGAATCAAAAAAAAGTTTTGATTTCTGAAATACATCTGACCCTACTGGTTTTGGATAAGGATTGTAGACTTGGAATTTCAATTGTCCAAACATTAACTTATCCCCACTGCCCACCCCACCCCTCAGGAGCAGTCAAAGAAAGAAAGAAACAAAGCTGGTATTTATTCTTCACCCCTGACCCAGCAGTAAAGTTACTCACCTTAGGTAAGGGACCAAGTTGGAGGCTGTACATAGTTACCCAGCAGCAGGCTCAGCAAAGGCTACGCTCAGAAGCTACAGTATACAGACAGGACTCAGGGGCCCCAACCACCTTGGAAAGGTCCTCAATACTTCTGGAGTCACCATGGTCATACCAACCTGAGCTTCTGGAATACCCAACACACTTGCAACATGCTAAACAGAGAAGTAAAAATGCTACACTGGGCCCCACAGTTAACTTACTTTTCTATGCCCACAGCCAGAAGGGGCTGAGCAGATTCTTGGGGGCAGATTTCCCTTATAACTCCAACTGGCTGGTTCTGATCCATGACTTCCCTATGCCAGAAGCCCAGGAAACTACTAAAGGGAGCAAGCCTCTAGTCCCAACCCAGTTGCTTGTCATATTATCCTCCATCAGTCATGGATCTAACTTCTTTTGAGGCAGCTAGATCTAATCTTGATCTAAATGAGTTTTCCAACAGTCACATTCATGTGGCCAAGTCATTCTAATCAGCACTTTGGCCTTTCACATCTTGTCTGTCTATTCCCATCTCCAGGATAGAGGGAATCTTTTTCAAGACACATGTAAGCATCAAATCAGCAGATATAAAAAAGGACCCCAAATTCATCATATTCCATTTCCAGTAAACTCATGGCCTCCTTTAGCAACTTCAAAGATTTATGATATTGAACCTCTCTGCTCTGTCATGCTGGAGTCACATCCATAATCACCATTAGCCAACAGAGCCACATGAAAATAACATTTAAATTCAGAGGCCCAAAGGCCCCCAGCTTTCAGGAATGTCCCTGCTTTCTTCCTCAGTTGGCTTCCAACTGCCCCCAAATTTTGGTAGCATGTGTTTTAGACTAGCAGACAGAAAGCAAAACTATCCCTTCGGCTACAAATAGAGTGGGAAGAGAGGACACTTGGAAGTGCAAACAAGGAATGTAGGAAGATGAGAATGCATCTGAGCATATCCCAGCTTAGGTGTGGCACTTGGCATCCATGCTGAAATCTGCTCGGCTGGGCACCTGAAGTAACACGCATGAGCAGGGAGCTCCAGAGCACTCTACATTCCCATGGCCCAGGAGGTAGGCAAGCCCTGTTATGAAACGCCCTGCCACAGATGAAGAAACTGAGGGAAAGCCGATCTGATGATAACCCAGGTCTCCTGACTCTCAGGTCAATGCACTTTCCGCCCCACACCTGACACAGCCTGGGCCTCATGGGGCTTCCAGCCCCGCCCCTTGACCACAGGACACACAGGGAGTCACCCCAATGGCCCCACACCTGTGCCACCAGACGGCTCCTAAGATCTACTCTCTACAATGTGAGACATCTGAAAACACAAGCCCAACAGGGCAGCAAATCACATCTACACAGATGAGGTTCAGCGTCTGGCATTCCCCAAAGACAGGCTCATTTTAGCTCATTCATCCCCAAGTCTGGTGGGCGCTTGTAATGCTTGAATCCTTACAAGACTGAGGCCTTTGGGGGCTGTTTTTTTCCAGAAAAATCCACAAGTTTCATTCAAAACCACACTCTCTTAGCATCCTCAGGGAAGACTTCTGTACTACTCCAAGGTTCTCCTGCCCAGAAACCTGTAAACTCTGCTCCTTCCCCAGCACACAACCTAGGCACCAGCTGCTTTCACAGTTCATCTTCCACCTCTGAATCGTTCTGGTGCCAGGTTCTCACCTCCCTATCCAACCTCTCAGCCATCTTTGTCCTGCTTCCTATTCCTGTCCCCACAGTCATATCGGCCCCAAGTTCACTGCCACCACTGTTCAGCTTCCCATCCACTTCTGTTCCACACCAACATGAGTCAACAAACCTCTGTTTTCATAGCGCCTAAAGAACATAGCTTTTGTTCACAGGAGGAAATGTTAGTACTAGGAGAAATGTAATTGGGAAAGGGGGTCAGTCACCACAGACTATCCTAAATGAGGGACAAGCCAGGTTAAGCAGTGAAGGGCATGGGCAAACTAAATGCAAGGGCAACGGAGAGGGAGAAAAGTACAGGAGAGTGGTGTGCGTTCTAGCACCAATCTCCCCAGGCCCAGCCCTCCCCCCCAGTTCTCCTGGCTCCAACTCCTATAATGACAAGTGGCTACCTGGGGATTCCTGAGGACAAGTGCTTCTGACCATTACCCACCACAGGGAAGATTAATTCCCTGGGCTGACCAAAATCTATCCTAGGGCTCTATGCACTGAAGCTTGTACCCTCAGGCCTTCATCATCTCTGTGGACCACTGCAACAATCTCTTCACTGGTCTCCAGCCTCCAGGCACACTGCTACAAGAGGGATCTATGTAAAATCCCGGTCTGATCTGCCATTTCAAATCCTTCCATGGCTTGCCAGTACCTAGAGAAAAAGCTCAAGTTCCTTAGCATGGCAGACAAGGTCCTCTTTGCTCTGGACCCCTCCTCTCTCTCCTGCATGGCAGCCAAACTGGATCCTGAAGGTACTTCCCGGCAATCAAGTGTCTACAGCCTCATTTTCTAATAGCTTCAACTTACTCAATTATATGAATATATAACAATTTACTCAACCAGTATCCTGCTGCACTTATAAGTTATATCTAAATTTTCAGTTCCTTTACTATTTCCTTAGTCCACATTTGTAGGAGACTTTCTAGATCTTTAAAGGAAATATCCATTTTAAGGCTTTTTTTTTTTCCTTTTTGTCTTTTTTCGTGACCGGTACCGGGATCGCAACCAGTACCAGGATCGCAACCCTCGGTGTCGCGCCCGCACCGCGCTCAACCAGTGAGCGGACCGGTCTCTATATGGGATCCAAACCCTCGGCGGGATTGCGCTCCCAAGCACCGCACTCTACCGAGTGCGCCACCGGGCCGGCCCCTAAGGCTTTTGATTCATAATGCTTAATTGCCCTCCAGAAAAGTTACTTGAATTGATACTCCCTCCAGCAACTTGCGAATATGTTTTCCTCTGCAACCTGGCTAACAGATCATTATCATTTGGTAATTACCATTTGTTTAAAAGGCCACCCCTCCCTCCACACACACACACAATTTATCATTTTGATTTGCATGTCTCAGATTACCAGAAACATTAAACTATTTTCTAACAGGTTTATTGTCCAGTCATATTTCTTCTTTTGGGATGTGACCATCTGTGCACTATGCCTATTTTTCAGCTGCTGTGTTCTTTTTTATTGACTTTGTAAAGAGCTATTTATATATTAACGAATTTAATACAGACTGTTTGACATATATTGTAAGTATTTTTACCAGGTTGTCATTGTCGCAGCTCTGCTTATGATAGTTTTTGATGTATGGAAGCTTTTTCATCTTTATGTAATCAGATATATTGTCGTTTCCTTTATGGCTTCTGTCTTTGATATCATGCTTTGAAAACCTTTTACAACCCTGGGATTATAAGAGTCACCTACTGTTTTCCTAATATTTTCATAATTTTTTAAAAAAATTTAAACTCCAACATCAAGAAATTGTGCTGCTGCTAATCTTATTCACACTTCCAGAATGGCCTTCCCACCTTTCCTCTTGTGACTAACTCTTCTTTACCCTTGAAATACAAAACTAAGCATCATTTTTTCCAGGAAACCTTCCCTACACTGCACGGTTAAATGCCCATCCCTGATCATCCCATTACTTCGGTTTACCTCTTTCTGAGAGTTTACCATTTTTGTCAGTATAAGAAGCTTACAAAGCTTCCCTCAAAAAATTAGATAAAAGAGAAGTAAGAGTGCATACTAACAGTTAAGATTTAAAATCCCAGACTTGAAAGACCAGATTGTAACCTGCTTGAATTATACTTAAAGACAGAATGTGGTTGGCCGACCACTGAGGAACAGAATAAGGAGAGTTGCACAGACGGATTTGGTAGCGTCCATACCCAAGCTCACGAATATCAAGTTTTCTGGTCCCATTGGCAAATGCATCCCTATTAAGAAGGTGGAAGCAGGACAGGTGGCATTGCCAAGTGGTTAAGAGTACAAGATTTAGAGTCAAGACAGACTTGGATCCACATGCTGGCACTGCCACTTACCAGCACTGTGTGTGGCCTTGTGCAAGAGATGGGAGGAATTTTCATCTGTAAAAGAGGGATAAAAATAGTAGCTATGTCTTATGAGGTTTTGGAGAGGATCAAATGGGATAAAACAAGCAAAGCATTTGGCACAATGCCTGGCACATGGCTAGCATTCAATACATAGTAGCTATAATTATTCCGATTTCAATAGAAAATCCATCCCTACTGTGAGCTACACCAGCAACAACTTATATTAAGCTTTCAATTCATCTAATGTCACTTGCTCTAATTCCATGCTTGCATAATAAAATTCCGATATTACTCAGCTTCCCTTGTCTAGCTGCCCACAGTGAGAGAATACTTAACCCCTTAGGCTCGGTTTCCTCATCTATCCAAAGGGATTACAATAGTACTATCTTATAGGGTAGATGTAAGGCTCGAACACTTGAAGCACTTGTTCAGTGCCTGACACACTGTAAGGAATAAATTAAGTATGAGCTATTGTTACTATCATCCTTATTGGATGCCCTTTCTCTTCTCTCACCACAGTTTCCATCCAGGTCCATGGCAAGTTCTAGTTCTTCTACAAAGTCATTTCCAGTAACACCAGACACCACCACTCTATTTTCCAATGGCCCTTTAAACAAAGTCCAAAGTCCTTTGCAAGGTAATCAAAGCCCTCAACAATGTGGCTCCCAGATGTCTTGTCAGTTTTATCTCCCACTATGCCTCAGGTTTTCACCCTGAACCTCAGTTTCTATATTTCTAAAATGAAACGAATAATAGTGTTTACCTCCAGTATCATAGCCTTGAATGCTGTTTCTATGCAGGTACCAGATGATTTCTGGACATGTCACACAGGTATCTCAGATCTAACACGCCTAAATCTGAACTTATCATCTTCTTTCCCTAACTTCTTCCCTCTTTACTACTCCTCAAAAAATGGAAGAGAAAGGGCCGCTCTTACACATAGTAGAATCCCAACTGAGAAAGGTAGAAGAAGTAAGGGAAACAAAATCACCGTTAGGCAAACACTGCAGCAATAACTGTTGCAGGCAAGAGCCACTAATAGATGCTGTGAGTAGTAATGAAAGTATTGTCATTTTTGCATACAAGATGCATATTAATTAGAAATGGAAAGCAGTAATTTTACAGTAGAGAAACCTGGCAGACATCACCTTACCCAAGTGATCAAGGTTAACATCACCAGTAATAAGATATATCATCATGTACCCCGATTTGATACACCAAAATGTGCACAATATTACTTCTGTGGTACTCTAGCCCAAATCGCACAATCTCAATTGAATCATGAAAAACATCACATGAGACCAAATGAGGGACATTCTAAAGAAGTAACTGATTAGTAACTGATCACTAATCTTCAAAATTGTTAAGGTCGTGAAAGACAAAGACTAAAGAACTACCATAGACTGGAGGAGACTAAGGAGACATGACAACTAAATGCAATTAGAGATCCTGGATTAGATCCTGTAACAGAAAAAAGACATATATGGAAAAACTGGTGAAATCCAAATAAAGTCTATATTTAAGCATATAGCATTGTACAAATGCTAATTTCTCAGTTTCAATAATTTTATCATAGTTATGTAAGATGTTAACATAAGGGGAAGCTGTGTGAAGGGTATACAAGAATTCTCTGTAATATGTTTGCAACTCTTCTGTAAGTTGAAAATCATTTCAAAATACAAAATCAAAAAAAAAGGTACTGTAATTTAATCAATTAGCTTATCTTCAAATCTCAGAGTATCTTTGATGTCCTCGTGCTCTTTTTCAGTCCCCAGATGTAGTCAGTCCCTAAGTCCTGTCATCTTGTCACTTCAACCTTTTCAACAAATCTGAAATCCATCCTCTCTATCATTTCCTAGTTCGGTACCTATCATGTTCTTAAACTACCACAGCAGTTTCCTATCTGATCTCCAGGTCTCCAATGTCTCTCCATCTTCACTCTAATTCATACAGCATTGTTGGGTTCTTACTCTTAAAATAGCATTCTGATCATGTTACACTCCTTAAAAATTTCAGATGACAGATCATTGCAACACTCATCAGAATCCCAGCTGACTTCTTTGTAAAACCTGACAAGCTGATTCTAAAACTCATATGGAAATGCAAGGGATTCCAAACAGTCAAAACAATCTTGAGAAGAAGAACAAGTAGCCTGATTTCAAGACTTACCACAAAACGACAGTAATAAAGACAGTGTGGCACTAGAATAAGGATGGACATAGAGACCAATGGAATAAAACTGAGAATCCAGAAGTAAACCTTTACAACTGATTTTCAACAAGGGTACCAAGACCATTCAATGGTGGAAAGAACAGTCTCTTCAACAAATGATACTGGGACAACTGGTTATCCATGTGTGAAAGAACGAAATTGGACCATTACCTCACAGCCCATATAAAAAAAACCTCAGTCAAAATCAACAAAAACCTAAATGTGAGACCAAAAACTATAAAATTTGTAAAAGAAAACATATAGAAAAATTTCATAACCTAGGATTTGGCAACGGATTCTAAGACATGATATCAAAAGCATGAGCAATAAAAGAAAAAAAAACGATACATTGGACTTCACCAAAATTAAAATATTTTGTGCTTCAAAGGACACTACTAAGAAAGTGAAAAGACAACTCAAAGAATGGAGAAAAAACCTGCAAATCATATATCTGATAAGAGCCTAGTATCCAGAATACATAAATAGCTCTTAAAACTCAACAACAAAAAGATAAATAACCCAATTAAAAAGTGGGCTGAGGATCTGGACATTCCTCCAAAGAAAACATACAAATGGGGCCACTCTGCACGTGAAAAGATGTTCACCATCGTTAGTCATTAGGAAAATGCAAATCAAATCCACAATGAGATAACACTTTACATCCAACAGCATGGCTAAAATAAAGAAGACAATCATGAGTGTTCATGAGGATGTGGAGAAACTGCTGGTGGGGATATGAAATGGTGCCACCACTTTGGAAAACAGTCTGGCAATTCCTTGAGAGTTTTAATGTAGAGTAACCATATGACCCAGCAATTCCACTCCAATACCCAAGAGAAATGAAAATCTATGCCCAGCCAAAAACTTTTACACAAATGTTCATAGCAGCATCATTTATAATGGCCAAAAGATGGAAACAACACAAATCTCATCAACAGATGAATGAATGCACAAAATGCGCTACATCCAGACAATGGAATATTTATTATTTGGCCACAAAAAACGTAAAGTACTGATATATATACACAACATAATGAACCTTAAAAACATCATACTAAGTGACAGAAGCCAGTCAAAAAAGACCACATATAATGATTCCATGTATATGAAATGTCTAGAATAGGCAAATCTATAGAGACCAAAAGTAGATAAGCCATTACTTAGGGCTGGGGGGGAAGGGAAGAGTGGATGGGGGGGTGACAGCTAAATGGTATGGAGTTTCTTCTGGGGGTGATGAAAATGTTCTAAAGTTGACTGTGCTAATGGCTGTACATATACATGAATACAGATGTTCCCTGACTTACAATGGGGTTATGTCCAGATAAACCCATCATAAAGTCAAAAAATCCTAAGTCGAACCATCGTTAAGTTGGGGACTGTTTGTATACTAAAACCATTCCATTGTATACTTAAATGAGTGAACTGTACAGTATATGAATTACATCTCAAATAAAGCTGTTTAAGAAAAAAAACACACACACACATTCTATAGCTCCTTACTGCTCATTGAATAAAGTCCGAACTCTCTAATTTGACATTCAAGCCCCTCCCCTCCTCCATCACCATCTTACCCCCAGCAGCATTGCTCACTACTCCCTTACACGTGCCTTTCTATCCAACCAAGGTAAATTATTCACCATTACCCATATACCCCTTGCACTTTCCCATTTTTGTCCTTCCTCCCACTGTTCCTTCCCCCCTTGAATTCTCTCCCCCTGTCTCCTATTCAGATGCTCATATCCTGCTTCTCTCACAAGGCCCCATTCAAATGCCCCCTGCTACGCAAGCCCTTCCCTGTTCTTCGACCTTCACATAATAGGCTCTCAAAAAATTATTTACTGAAAGAGTGAAAGTCAGCAGTTTTCCCATACAATGGCTACCACTGCCAGAGGATAATCGTCCCAAAGCCACAAATGTACTTCTTCCTTCCTTTCCTTTCCAGCGCACTGCTTCAGCCCACTTACTAAGTACCTAAGAATGGTTCCAAACTGCTACCCTCTACTTCTTCCAAAACCCTACCCTTAATGAAGAAAGCATTGACATTACATTATACCAGGGCCGCCGAGTACAGTTGTGTAGGTTGTGCACTGCACAACCCTAGTGGCGCCATTCAATTATAGTCTATGTGAATGGCACCCTCTCCTAGGGTTGTGCAGTGCATAGCCATTCGTGGCGGCCCCACTTGGAAACACCCCTAGAATTTAGGAACAAAGGCAAAGCATTCAGTGAGAGAATCACTACAACCATACTGCTATTGAGGAGTATATAATTCCCAAATCTTATCAAGAAAATGTAAAAGAAACGCAAGAGAAAAACATGGTAATAGCACACAAATAGTGTTTGCGTGCAATTAGAAAACAGGAACATCCAGTAGAAAAATTGTTACTGATATGTGTCCAGCAGTGGAGAGAGAAAAGGACACGCATTCTGATCACACTACAAAGGTGTGATGGAGAAGCGAAAAGGGACAGTTCTCTATGGCCTATCAAAGCCTACCTGGTCTTGTCACAACACCTTTCAACTTCATTAGGTTCTGATTTTAGGTTGTCAAATAAATCCTGTTTAATTTGGCTTCAGAAACCTTGATATCAAAAAGGGTTCACACATGTGTTTTCATCTCTATAAAGGTCTCTCTCACCATCGATCCATTCATCAGCCTTGTGGCTTAGCAACATCTTTTATAAGGTTGGGGAGTGTGACTCAGTCCCTTAGAAACCAACGACCCTGCATAAGCTGATAAAAATCAGGCTTTGAACCCACAAACCAAGTCACAGAGTTAGGACCCATGTCAATTCCACCAAGGCACAGACACCCTCAAGCTCAACCACAACAGCCAGCCAACTCGTCCCCCTCTCCCCACCACCTCTAAACTGCTACAAATATGACCTTTGGAATAGGTTCTGAGATCAAGACAAACAGTAGGGCAGGACTCTCCAAAATGGAGCCACAAAAGGCTGAAGATGATGGTTGTGATGACAGCTAAGCTGGTGGTAGAAGCATGCCAGCCATTGGTCCATGTCTTCTTTTTGTCCCTACTCCAGTTCAGTTCAGCCTACTCTTTCATATTTGCTCTACCTGGCACATTTCTTTCCACTTCTTCCACCTCTCCTAGAGATTTCGTAGATAACCCACCCAAACTGATCATTCCTTTCCTGAACTTCATTGGAACTCATTGGTATTATACACTCACCATGTGATTAGCCTCATGCTATTGTTAATAATAACAATAATAATGGCAGCAACTATTCTTTACTGAGTGCTTACTACGTGCGCAGTACTACAGTCAGCATCTTACACATACCATTTCATGTATTTCTCATAGCAATCCTATTAGCTAAGTGATATTATTCCCCCCATTTACATACGAGGAAACTGAACTACAGAAACTTGAAGTAACCTGCCTAAGGTCACACAACTAATCAGTAAAAGAGACAGGCCTTGATCTCAGAACCAATTCCAAAGGTCATATTTGTAGTAACACTACCTTTTGTCTCCACCCTAAGATAATTTGTCTTTTGTAGAGTCTCCTCTGCCCCCCACCCCCCATAGTACCTAATACAGTGTCAGATGCGTCAAAGTTCCCCAGGACACGTGTGCAAGTGTGCTTCCACTCCCTGGCCAGAGCCCAGCCCTACCCAGGATACAAGCTGGAAGAGAAGGGAAGAAGGTGCCAGGAGCTTGGCCTTTCAGAAAGCCAGGGGAGTCCTCTTCTGACCCACTTAAGAGAGGATCACACTGCTGCCTTGACCTCAATCCCAGACAAACGTTTAGAAGAGGAAGACCTGGTTGCCTTGAAACTCTTCAAGAAAACTCTGAAGTAACAGAGAGTAGGCCAACCTGTGGGAGGGATGGATGGTATCTGGTTCCCTGCAGGAAGCGGACCAAGTGTGTCAGGGTCACAGCCACATGGGCCAGCTAATGTTTGCAGAGCTCTGCCACTGATGAGCTATATGACTATGGTCAAAGCTGGTGCTTTTTGGGGGATGTGGTGGGATAGAGTATTTTTAAAGGGAGCTTTTAAGCCTCAGTTCTCTTCTCTTTTAAAATTGCAATAAGAATACCTACCACCTGCAGTGTCGTTCAGGTATAAAATGAGAATGTAATAAAAGCACCGACTGCCCGGTGCCTGCATCAGTTTGTGTTTCCCGGGGTTCTAGACACACAAAAAGATGCAGTACCTAGTTCCTGTCTGCAAGAGGCTCCCAGTCTGGCTCACAAAGGTCCTCTAACCTGGAGTACATCACCCTGTCAACCAGTGATAAAGATGACTGGTGAATCACCCTACCTCTCAGCAGGCCATTTTCAGATGAAAATTCTGGTGGGAAAAAAAGGTGAAAACTGCTGGTAAGAGTAAGGGTTGGGGGTTGTCTTTGCTGCCAATCTCCCATCCACACTTCTGTATTAAAACATTGGGGAAGGGAAATCTATCAATCAGTATTTGGGGAATAAAGCATGGAAATTCTGTTCTTTTCCTTCACAACACTCATCACTATTTCTCATTTATATGTAGCTGGGTTTTGTTAAATGTCAATCTTCCCCACTGACCAGAAGCAAGCTCCTGGAGGGCAGGGGCTGTGTGCTGGTCCTCATTACAGATCCGGAACTTAACAAAGTGCCTGCAACATACAAGGTGCTCATCAGATACCTGCTGAACAAATAAATGAAACAAATAGATGTCTCTCTAGATATGGAGAGACTTGGTTACCTAATCAACACTTCATAAAATATTTAAGCCTTATTTATGCATAGAGTACCTCTCAAAATTTCCAAGATTTAAAAAAAAAAAAATAGATTTCCAAGAAACTGGTCATAGTGGTTTGTTTTGGGGGAGAACTAGTAGATTAGGGGTCAGGTGTTAGAGGAAATCATACATGCTAGTATATTCCTTTTAAATTGTTTGAATTTTTTAATAATCAAACATAAATGTACCAGATAAAATGGATCTGCTCTATTTGAACCCAAACCCACAAAATCCAAGGCTTTCCATAGAAAAGTGAAATATTGTGGGACGGGGAAGGAAATTGTGCCCTTGTGTGACTAAAAACCTAAGAATCAGGGGTCCTTAAGAATGAGGCTGATCTATATGTGCTAACATAGGAAGATGGCTGAGATATAAAGAAAAAAAGTACAAACACTGTTGGATGATCCCATTTTTAGAATAAAAATGTAAAATGTTTAGCATATGGAGAGATAAAAATCTGAAAGAAAAACATGCTTACAAGTGGAGATCTCTGGGAGACTGACTCCTAGGGGACTTTTATTAGCGATGTGTTATATTCCTGTAACGTTTCAGGTTTGGTTGATGAGCATGTGTTGCTTTTATGTTAGAAAAATACTACAAAAAGGCAATTTCACAAAAAATAAAAATATAGTGCCCAACTCTGCTAACCACCTGGGGCATGAAAAGGGAGTAGGCTGGAAGTTGAAAACCTGGGAAGCTCTGTCCAAACCCTACTGGGAAAAGTGAAACTGCTGTTCCTCCACACAGATAACCCTTCTTCAAACAACTGGAGAGATTAATTTTAATCCCCGAGACTGCCTCAAGCCACTGTTATTGTCCAGATGCCAAGCCAGCTGGGTAACTGGATATTCATTTTTGAAGGGAAGGTGCCTCTCTTTTGTAAGAACAGTGATGGGAGTAGGGGGGTCCACAGTGGCTTCTTTCACTCCTCAAGTGTTCTTGGTTCCATCTTCTAGGCAGGGAAAACTAAGGTACAGAAAACTTGATCATATTTCCCTCACCTGTCTCAAACAGCCCAAAACGCAGCTGTTTGGCTTTGGTGTGAAATTCAGTGGTTCCAAATCCTGAATGCACATTAGAAACCCCTGGGAAGTTTATTTTCTAAAAATACCAACTCCTGGGACCACTCCTCAAGATGTTTACTCCAATGGTCAGGCCTGGGCATCAGTATTTTAAAGAGCCCCAAGTGATTTCAGTGTACAGTCATGTCTGCAAGTCACTGTTCTACCCACTACTCAATACCCCAGCATCCTTAGAGAAAGAGACCTCCATCACTGTTTTTAAAAACCTTTAAGCAGTATATTCCCCTCAAAGAAAGGCAGGCCGAAGAAGTCTGTAACCAAGACAACAAGCTGGGAGCACAAAGAGATAGGTCTTCTGTGATTTGAAACCAAAGGAAGCAGAAGAGAAAAAGTAGAGAGGTCTGAAAGCAGACACTGAAAACATTTTTAAAATAGAAAAGAAATTAGAGAGCAAAGGCATCCTGTCTGAGAAAGCTCCCAAATGTTAGAACATCCAACTCCTGGTCCATCTTCCAAACTGGGTATCTTGACACAGATACCCTAAAGGCTGAAGGCAACCCTGAATTAGCAATTCAACCCCTAAAAATCTGCTTTCTTCCTAATCGAACTTCTGGGGGGGAAATGGGAATGTCTTGTTTTGTGGAGGTTGCAAATCAATTTTTATCTTCCAAGCCCACTCTCTCTTCCTCACATGTACCTGACCCAATTGCAAAGCAGAATGACAATGAAATATGAAATCTGTATGTGCTCAGATTTTTAAAAAGGGTTCTTCCTCCATATGTGCTCTGACCCTGGAGCTTGGGTTTTGTTCCCAACCAGGGAAGCGCTGAGATAGATGAAAGGACTGGGGACGCTGCAAATTGAAAGCCACGGAGTTGGCCTTTTGTTCTTTTTTTCAGGCAGGGACTATTCTAGAAAGCAGACATCAAAAGGAAAATTCAGCCTGCAATGAGCTCAAATGGGACAAAATGTGATGAGGCATAAATGAATTTTAAAGAAAAGAAAGGAAAAATGGTCTTTCTACACCTGAAGAGGCTCCTTTCTGAAAACTGCCTCAAATTACAGCACTTTCCACATTTGGTTCACTCCAGGTAGCTTTTGCATTGTACCAAGCAGCAAAACACGTCTTGCAATGTTATGAGGAGAAATCGAGACAGATGCAAATGGCACAGTTTGGTGGCCTGGCAGTCACAAAGGTGAAGGAAATGTGTGACTCCAAGAAGAGCCCCTCTAGACTCATTCTGTTGCCTCAGCCCAGCCAGCCAAACAAGAGTTTATTCAGAGCGACATCACAGAAAGGGCACCCGAGCACATCCGTGATGGAGTGAATCACTGGTGGTTTGAAGGAATACAAAGACACACATTACCTTTTCTTAAAGGGTTGCAAGGAATGGTGCTTTCCTTTACTCTTCATAATGATATTGGCCAACAAGCCTCTGAGGACTCTGGGTGGCCCAGCAGAAGTATGCTTGGTTCTCACAAGCCTTTGAAGTTGGCTTTTGGGCTCATGATCCTTTTTAATTAGCCGCCTCCAGGCTGTTCTCTTCACCTCAAGGAGAAAAAAACAGTCCGATGCGGGACTCCTGGAGTATGTCCTACTGGAAGCCAGGTGGAGAACTGAGCTATGCTGTGCCCTCCAGCCAGTAACATACCTACCACAAGAACCCAACCCTCACTCCCAGGCTCACACCTAGAAAAGCACCACTTGTCTTTCTTTTCCAGTGGTCTACAGATATTTCCTCCTTGCAAGTCAGCAGATGGGTCTGTCCCCCAAATGCCTTTGAAGTTTACTAAGGTGATCCATTAGGCTGTATGTTCTTTAATCCTGTCTTATGGCAGATTCTATTACAAGCAAGAGAAATCCCCAGGATCCACAATGAAGAGGCAAATAATATCAGACAACAGGTAATCAAGGTACTACACAGTTTTTAATAAACGAGGCAGGGCCCCAAACCAAATGATGTAATGGCTCCTCCTGGCTCTATAAGGACTACATAAAACTCCTGCTACTACTACTACTATTAATAACAGCATTTATCAAACCACATGCTTATCAATTAAATGCTAAATGGTATAGAAAATTCTAAATGGTAGTATCATCACACTAGCAGAGTGATTTTAGCAAATCACATAATCAAGAAATACCCATTGAGCATTCAGTCATGTTATACACAGTACAGATGTAAAATCCTAGAATAATGAAAAACCATCTGTTATGTCTAATTTCTATAAGCAGTGCCTTGGGTAAGATGTACTCCCTTAACTCTCCTCCAGGCCCAGCGTTAAAAGAACCAAAGCTAAATTGCAGAAGGTACTTGCTGCATTACTTCACTCTCCTGTTTCCCCCTGCACATTACCAGTAGTGACCCTGGTCAAGTGATTTGAGACTGCCTGAAATACCCCCAGAAGGGTAAGTTGTTTCAATGCATTTAGACTTTATTTATAGAAATGTTTACCCCTGGAAGAAAATTCAATGACTTGGGAGTCAGAAGCCCTAGCTTCTAATTTCAGAAAGCTGCTAACTAAAGTATGGACATGGGCAAAAACTTGCCCTCTCTCTCTAAATTCCAGAGCCCACATCCATAAAAGATGAGAGTTGGACCAAATTGGGGGTTCTCAGCGTCGTGTAACAGCTCACGGGTATGTCTCATCAGGTGAGAGAGGTGAGGCAAGTAACTTATTATAAATAATAGCTCAAGTGCTAAAGTTTGCAAATTATGTACATATATATTCATTTGCATGCTGTTATCCCTAAGATAATTCACTCTTTCTCACTTGCATTCCTATATGCTTACTTGAGTCAGAAAGAAAAGAATTACAGATACAGTGGTTGGAAATTCTGTAAAACCCAAATATTATCTTCTCCTTGATGCAGTCCTCAGCTCAGTCTGTTGAATACATGAAGATCATCCGTTATATGTAAAGCAGCTACAAGAAAAAGAAAGTCCCCTGGACTAGATCACTCATTCACCTGCCATATAGTTATTAAGAACCTACTACCTGCCAGACACTATGCTAAGTGCTGGGGATACTGCACTGAGTAACACAGTCATGGTCTCTGCTTTTGTGGAGTATTCAGTCTGACAGGAAGGAAGAGAAATGACATAAAGCATACAAATCACGCTATAATAAAAACTGTGTTCAGAGTTTTGAGAGCCTGTACGCAGACATTGGGGTGGGGAGGGGGGTGGGAGGGGAGGGCGTAGAGGAGGAGAGAAGGTTCCGGGCAGAGAGAAGAACATGGATAAAGGCTTGAACGACCCAGAGGTTACAACATACTCAGGGGTCTCAAAGTAGCTCCTTTTGCACAAGTAATATAAGTGCCCAGCGGAAACATGGTAAGAAATGATACTGGAGAGGTGAGCAGAAGCCGGTCACACAAGGCTTAGGCAGCCATGTAAAGGAGTTTGAATTGTTCCCTCCAACAATATATCCCTCTGACTCTGCTCACAGAGTGAAGCTGGGATGTGTGCCTAGGATCGCAATTCTGAACCCTGGGGCCGTTCCCCATTACAAACACTTTTAGGAATTCTCATTAGGGACTGTGGAGCCGTACTTCTACTCCACTTCAGATCAAATAGGCTTTTGCCAGCTGGTCTGGGAACCTGACCCACAAGAAGAATATTGCGTCCATGGGAAAACGCAATCTGAATTCTAAACAGATGTCCAAAGAAACTTTTGGAACAAAATCCATTCAACAATTTCTGGAGAAGGGCTGGAAAGCAATGAAACACAGGACCTTCCTTGCTTTACTCCACAGAGACACTTTGAAATAAAGACTGAACACTATAACCAGTTTCTTAAAATAAACACAATATCCTCATTTTGATTAGTAGGATTATATTTAGGTATAACCACTGAATGGCATTGTGCAGTGCCCATTATATATTTCAATTACCACAAAACCCCAGATATGTTGGGGATGACTGGCTATTTTCAGTCTAAATAAAGACAACACAGAAATGGAGAAGAGGGTGGTCTCTTTAGAAGGAAACATGGATGCAAACCAAGCCTGTAACTTAAACACAATCTTACTATGTCCCTGCCTAATCAACACTCAATTATTCAGGCACTGATTCAACAAATATTTGAGTGCTAGGTATCTAGCTTTGCATGGTGGCATCTCTATTTTTCTTCACTTTCCTTCCAATAGAGAGTCCTTATCTATTTGCACTTAGAAAAACACCCTGTGACACCTAGAATGCCCCACTTTCCTCTCCCCAGCCACTTATTCACTCTACTGACAATGAGTGAAACAGATATGTTGGTAATTTCCCCAAACCACCCTCTACAACTCCTCACGTCATTTTACAGAGTAGTTGTTTTCAAAGTTGAGTGTGCATAAATATCACCTGGAGAGGGATACGTCAAAATTCATACTCCCAGGTCAATTCCTACCCCCACCCCATATTTGGACTCAATAGGTCTGGGGCAGGGCCCAGAAATCAACATTTTTAATAAGCACCCACAGTGACTCTGAAGTGGGTCAAGAACCATACTTTCAGAAAAACCACCATAGGGCTGGCCCGTGGCTCAGTTGGGAGAGTGTGGTGCTGATAACACACCAAGGCCATGGGTTCGGATCCCTAAGTAGGGATGGCCGGTTAGCTCACTTGGGAGAGCGTGGTGCTGACAACACCATGTCAAGGGTTAAGATCCTCTTACCGGTCATCTTTTTAAAAAAAAAAAAAAGAAACACCACTGCGGATATTTCAGCCTAGCTAAGTCCCAAACCCTGAACTGAGAATGGTTGCTAAGGGCTCGACATTAAACACCAAGGCCATGGGTTCGGATCCCTTATAGGGATGGCTGGTTTGCTCACTGGGAGAGCGTGGTGCTGACAACACCATGTCAAGGGTTAAGATCCTCTTACCGGTCATCTTTTTAAAAAAAAAAAAAAGAAACACCACTGCGGATATTTCAGCCTAGCTAAGTCCCAAACCCTGAACTGAGAATGGTTGCTAAGGGCTCGACATTAAACTCAGCCAATCAGAAAGCTCGGTGGCTCTGATGTAGGACACTGACAGAAGGGAGATACAATAAACAACATCCTAGTCAACTTGCCCCCAACTCTATTTGTTTTTTTAAAAAATCCCTAATTTTGACATTGCTGTTCCAGCAATGTCCTACTGGCACCAGACAAAGAATTCAAACAGGGGGGATTTAGAAGAAAGGCATAAAAGTGGGAGAAGAAACAGTGTTCCCTCGCTTGGCCCTGCCCCAGCTGTTTCCAGTCTCCTTACCTCTCCTGCTAGTTAGCTGCTTCCATTTCTGGGACTCAGCTCTGCTACGGCAGGGAAGAGAAGCCCAGGTGGGGCCATCTTCTATTATTCACGTTAATGCTTTCCTCTATCACATGAATAATCAAGAGAGAACTGGAAGAGGCATAAATGAAAGGCAAATTCTCTACTGCAAGGTGAAATAGGAGAAGGAAGCCCCCTGTCGATTAAGCACTGTGAGGTGATAAGTGAACAGTCAGGACCCCTGCCTCTTTTCATTCTCACTGTTTCCCAGGAACAGGGATCCAGAGCCCATAAAGCCCGTAACGTCATCGCTGAGCTTGAGACAGTCAAGTATCTGTGTTTTTCCACTGTCCCCCATAATACCTAGAACAGTTTCAGCACTTAATGCTAACCTTAAATGTCAACGGACTGTTGCTGACTCAACCCAGAAGTCTGCAACTGTAAAGGTAAGGCCTTGATAGGGTCTGGTAATTTTTATTGTGACAAAATAGAGTCCCATTCAAGCTGGCTCAAGAAAAGGGAGGTTTGTGGTTAGGATCTGGGTATCCTGTGAGAACCCTACGGCAGAATAAAGTTGGACCTCATGAAAACTGGAAGGTGTTTCTGGGTTCACGGTGGCTGTGGGGAACAGTTCCTCTGTCTCTCAGGTCAACTCTGTTTCTCCCTTACCAGCTCCCTCTGTTTGCTCATGGTTTCTGTCCCCTCATAACACCAGCTTCAACATGGCCTATCATGACTGCTCCCCTCCTCATTATCTCTTGGCTCTTAACCTTGTTGCAAACTGCCTTCTTTAGTCTTTCCACTTCCTAATTCTCAATTCCTAAGACCGGAATAACGAATGGCCCAGCTCATCTTGTGAAGCCCCAGTTGCTCGCCAGGTGATGGATGGGCTGTCTTGGGGACAAGTTGCCACTCTTAGTGCAATCAACCCAAGAGAAGGAGGCAGGGTCTCTGGCACAGTTCATGGCTGCTGCCCCCCAGCACAGCTGACACAAAGCTGTTTGCCTTAGAAAAGGATATGGACCACAGGCATAGTAAAATATATATGGGCCAGCCTGGTGCTTAGCATGTAATTTGAAAGATAATGCCATATCCATTCATGAGCTTCAAACACCCATAGTATTACTTTCTTAATTAAAATAAAGGATAGCAATTGGTCCCAACCCTAAAGGCTTAGCCCCCCTCACCACTATTAAACTAACTTATTTAAACCAGTAAAAAGTATCTAGATATGTTGCATTACAGGGGATAACAGCATGTTTCCAGCTCCCTGAGCTAAAGAAGGAAGGAGAAGAGAGCATAAGACAGATAAATCCTGATAAAGTGATACCACTGGCCTTAAGCCCATTGCCCTGCAAGTGTTCAGTCAGTTTGCTTTACACCCTATGATCATCTTATCTTTCTCTAAGTTTCTCCAAGTGCCATGTGAGGTCAGCATTCAATGTTAACTAGAATAAGGCAAGCAGCATCACAAACCAACAGATGGCAATTGAGAGCTTATCATTCCTGGATTATTTCATTCCCTGGAGTAAGGCATGCTATTTTGACAGCCATCTAATAATGGCTGTCAGATATTTCTACCACTTCTTGGCTAACCCATCCCCTAGATACCTTTTTTCTGCTATCAATTCCCTGTTGTAATAATAATAAATGCCACACCTGATAGAGTCAATAAGAGCCTTGCTAATGACAAGTGCCTGGGACAAAGAAGAAAACAAGCATACACTGACAATCATTGAGAACTGACAGATGAGAACAACAAGAAAACCCGGTTGTGTCCATCTCTCAAAATGACTAAAAGATGAAGAGAAATTAAAAGGCTGTGCTACCTTGAAAACAGTATTTCTCAAACTCAAAGCAGGGCCTGCTAGAGGTGAAGAAAGAGATTCAGTATAGGGTTTCAAAGAGCAGAGCTGCAAAGCCCTAAAGACATGTGAAAGAATTTGACATGCTATCTTATCTCTCAATTATCCCTGAGTAGCTTCATTTAAGAATTTTCCTGTAACTCTTAAGAGTATTAATTAATTTTTACCTTATCACTCCAGGCAATACGTTATGGTAGCCTCTGGAGGGAGGAATGGACAGTATGGTCCCTCTGTTGTTGGTACCTCACAGTGGTTATCAACCTTTTTGTCTCATGTGCCACCTGTCATCCCTTCTTCAAAACAGCCCCTCAAAATCCCTTATGTTTCTTTCACACAAGGGATATTATGTAGCTGTTAAAAGAAATGAAGTAGACAATGTGTCAATTAAATTTTTTTTAAAAAGGAATGAAGTAGAGCTTTGTGCACTGGCATGGAAAATAGTCCAACTGTATTATCAAGTGAAAAAAATTTCAGATCATAAAAAGTCATCCCATTTTTATAAAAAAAAATTTGTAAAGAAAAATCTCTGCAAGAACAAATGCTAGCTGTTAATAATGATTGTCACTGGCAGATGGGATTATGAGGGATTTTCACTTTCTATATTTGCCATTTCTGACTTGCTTAAATTTTTCTTACAATATGTGTTTTTTTTGGTTTTTGTTTGTTTGTTTTTTGTTTTGCAATCAGGAAAAGGGTATATTTAACCCCTTACACTTCCTTGATAGGTGGTATCACCACAGCTTTAGCTTTCACTTGCAATTCGAATAAATTTTAGAAAGGCTGGAAGGTAGAAAGTAACAAAGAAGGGTCCCAGGGTTAGAAGAAAAGTAGCGCACTCTGTTTATAGTAGTCAGCACTCAGTAAGTAAATCCCACTAATGGGACAGAAGAGAGTGTTACAGAGGTCAAACACACCGAGGCTCTGGAGTCCAGCTTCAAGTCTCAGCCTACTACTAACTTCTATGTTTCCACCTCTGTTCACTGATAATGTCTATTAAACACGTGGAACATGTCTAGCATTTGATGTGCTCAACAAATGGTAGCCATTCTTACTTTTACTGGAGTAGCTAAAGTATTGTAATTGAAAATCATTTTCCTTTACTTTTAGTTATAATGCCTGTAATTTAATACACTGTCAGTACAGACACTGCGATATATGTGTGTGTGTATGTTTGTGTTAGTTTTATTCTATACTGTAGGGCGGTTCAGTGGTGTGCCGGGAGCCTGGCAGCACTGGCTAAAAAGAGGTGACTGTGTGTATCTCTTCCCAACTCCTTTGTTACTTTGAAACTGACAGACCGGTAGCTTGAAATCAACAGTGGAAATCGGCGAATGCTATAAATCAGAACTCTAAACATTAGCAACACACCACTGTTAATATCCGAAGAACCCTAATTGAAAATACACACTCCAGGGGTGATTAGTTAGCAACTGAATTCATTAATCAAAGCCCACAACCAAGAACTCCTTCAAGTCAACAACGAAAAAAATAACTCAGTGTAAAGGAAAAATGAGCAAAAGGACTTGAACAGACATTTCTCCAAAAAAGATATACAAATGGCCAATAAGCATATATGAAAAGATGCTCAACATCTACATCATTAGTCATTAGGGAAATACAAAACAAAACCACAATGAGATACCACTTCACGCCTACCAGGATGGCTATAATTTTAAAAATAGAAAATAACAAGTACTGACAAGGATGTGGAGAAACTGGAACCCTCATACATTACTGGTGGGAATGTAAAATGGTTCAACTGCTGTGGAAAACAGTTGGTGGTTCCTCAAAAAGCTAAACATAGAATTACCATATGACTCAGTAATTCTACTCCTAGGTATATACCCAAAAGAATAGAAAACAGAAAGTGAAACAGGTATTTGTATGGTAATGTTTACTGCAGCATTATTCACAATAGCCAAAAGGTAGAAACAACCCAAGTGTCCAGTGATGGGTAAAATGAGTAAACAAAATGTGGTATATATACACAATGGAATATTTTTCTGCCTTAAAACTGAATTAAGTTCTGATACATGCTACAACCTTGAAAACACTTTGCTAAGTGAAACAAGCCAGACAGAAAAGGGCAAATATTGTATGATTCCACTTATAAGAGATTCCTGGAAGAGGCACATTCATAGACATGGAAAATAGAACAGTGGTTACCAGGGGGTGGGGGAGGGAGGAATGGGAAGCTATTGCTGAATGATTAATGGGTACAGAGCTTTTGTTTTGGGTGATGAAAAAAGTACTGGAAACAGATAGTGGTGATGGTTGCACAACACTCTGTTTGTAATTTATGCCACTGAATTGTACACTTAAAAATGCTTAAAATGGCAAATTTGATGTTATATATATTTTACCACAATTTTTAAAGTAATGTAGTAATACCAAAAAAAAAAAAAAAAACACTGAATTGAACACTTTAAGTGGGTGAGTTGTATCACCCACTTAAATATGGGTGTAGATGAATTTGATCTCAATAATGCTGCTTTAAAAAAAGCCCACAATCAAGGCATGGGGGAATTTGGGGAGGTGATAAAAGTATTCTCTATCTTGAGTGTGGCATTTATACAACTGTATGCATTTGTCAAAACTCACAGAACTACACCCTAAAAAGGGTGAATTTTACTGTATGTAAAATATGCCTTAATTTTTTAAAATGGAAAAAAGCCACACTCAAATGCTTCAGCTATGAAGCAGTTCTTATGGTGTGTTCATTAGAATAATAGGTCCTAGAAATGGTATTTCACTGAGGAAACTGCTTGGTATTCAACATAAAGGGATCAGTTAGAAATATTATTCAGTCACTCCCACCCTTAAATAAATCAGATAGAAGACTCTGGTTAGCCCAATGTCTTTCACCTGTTTGGAATGACACCTTAGGCTCAGGAGTCTCAACAAATCTTATGTCCAGACACTTAATGGAACATTCGGATGTGCCTTCTAATTAGAAGGTAAGCAAAATTCTACTGATGGAATATTGTCACACCTACCTCTGGTGAACCGTTCACACAAGATGGTGGTTGGAAAGAAAAAGAGCTAGAATGTCTCTGGGCATACAGATCAGGTCATATAACTGTTTTATGCCTAATTATTAATAAATGTTTATGTGGTAGAATTTGACCTGAATTATTTTCACTGTAATATACTGGTTGTGAGGAGGAATCCTATAGCCCTCACCTACCTCTAACTATTCGATATTAATGATATTTACTAGAATAGAATTGACTGACTATGGGCAACCAAATTGACTTAGGTTCATTTGCAACAAATATTTTTGAAACTTTTGCACAAACAGGGTTGTGTCTGATCTGAGAGTCCACTTTAAGTAAAATTAGAACAGAAGGAAAAAAAGAAATGACCTGCTTCCCCATTCTGGCTGTATGAGCTAGTGGGGGTGAGGGGATAGGAGTTGTGTTTGTTACTTATTTACAAGGTAACACTATTAAATAGATTTGTTCCACAGAAATATTTCCCATTTAATCTGTTGCTTGCCCGGGTATTTTATCCAAAGGGTCAGAGTCAAACTTCACAATAGGGATCCAGGAAAAAAAGATGACATTTAGCAGTGTCATCTATTTAAATCAGACTGAAAGTTAGGGCCTGAATGTCAGTGTTTGGGTGTGTTCTCTAGCCTCAGAGGTAACAGGGTTAGTTGCCACTAAGCCTCAGGACTTGAGCCCAAGCAGCAGGTAACCCCAGAGGGTGGGTGAACACGGGGAAAAGGAGGTTTCAATGAAGACGAAGACTAGCAGAAGAAACTAAGCAGAGAATTCATTCAGTTTTGTTTTTTTTTTTTTTTTTAAATCATATTACCCTGTAGTCTGTCATCATGAAAAGTGATTCAGTACACGACTCCTTAAAATACAGTTAGAGAAAAGCTGCTGGGAACCCGTATACTAACTGAACTAACAGAGCTGCTGCTACAGCTCTGAGGTCTTGGACTCTGTGAGGCCTAGATCAAGGGAGACTATGACACTGGTTCCATTTCCCTGAGTATTTTATAAAAGAAACATAACCAGTCATTCCACTAAAAGGATGTTGTAGCCTGAAAAATAGGTAAACTGCCTGAAGCAAATCCAATACATATAAATCAAGATTTAACAACCAAGAAATTCAAAGGCTGTAATTCACATTACCAACGGAGTTTGTCTGAGAGGATCTCCATGGAATCCTTTACTTTTTGCAAGCTGCCCCTCTGCACTTAAAGTAGGATTTAACATATAGATTTGTATCACAAGCCATTTTTCAAGAGTATATTTCTTCTCAATCTTACAAAAGAGATAGCAACAGAGATGAGTAAATCTGGAGAGAACTCCTCCTTAGAGTTGGCTCTCAGAAGGAAGTCTCCTCAACATTTTATTTTGATATCTATGAATGTATCTCTGAGCTGGTGGCAGTGATCCTGCCATGTCCTTGTTAGCTAGGCTCCTCACCAGGGCAACACACCTGGAAAGCCCCTCCGCCTTGCTCAGGCGTTAATGCTACACAACCCTCACCCTCTGAGCTACCTCCCACCCCTTGTCCACATGCCCCATGTATCACTCTCAGATTTCTGGCCCTGATAGTACAGAAGACCAAAATCCAGACCCACTAAATCCCTAGAACACAATTCTACTAAATGAAAGTTAGTTTTGTAACAGAAGTGATGGCGTAATTGATTTCTGGTGTTATTTCTGAAGAACTCAATTGGAAAGCTTTCCATAAAGCCAGGCCAACAGAATATCCTGGGGTGGTGGGCTATGACCTCCAAGTATGAAACACAAGGTTTCCCTGACTCAAAGACAATAGCCCCCCATCCTCCACTCCCCACTGCAGAAAGTAGAGGCTATTTTCCTGGGAATCTACTCTTGAAAAGGCCAGCAGAAGGCTCTGTCACCCATCCATTCATCTCCCACCCCCACCCCGACCTTCAGACAGGGCAGCAACTTCTGAGGCAGGTGGCAATTACCTTAGATTTCTTTGGCAAAGGCAGCTCTAGAGCTTTCGTCAGTCATCCAGCACCTAGGAACCCTCCCTCTGCCAGGAAAATCTGTCTTATTAAATCCCTCACACGGAACGTCTGTCACTGTGAGGATATGCATCTTCAGCTCCAGGAAGGTGAAAGCAAACATGCTGAGGGATGAGGGAAAAGGACGTTGTGTCAATGAACTTAACCTTGTGGCTATTACAAACATAAATGGACTGCCTTGATAAAATTATTGAGTCCTTACTAGGTCCCAGGAACCTTGCTGTGCATTCTCCATTCCTTACAGCAACCATGTGAGGCAGGCATTATTATCCCCATTTTACAGACAGATAAACTGAAGTTCAAAGAAGTTAGCAAACTTGCCCAAGCTCAAACAGCTAGCAAGTGGCAGAACCAAAATTTTAATCCACAATTCTAGTATCTAGCAGAATCTAGTAGTAAATATATGTTCCAAAAATCAACGCTCGGGCCGGCCCGGTGGCGCACTGCTACAGTGCGCCGCTTGGGAGTATGGTGGCGCTCCCGCCGAGGGTTCGGATCCCACATACAGACCGGTTCCCGCTCACTGGCTG
>NW_007726371.1:713745-742857 GCF_000696425.1 Galeopterus variegatus | reverse complement strand
AGGTGCGGGCGCAACACCGAGGGTTGCGATCCCATTGCCGGTCCCGGTCCGGTACGGGCGCGACACTGAGGGTTGCGATCCATTGCCAGACACGAAAAAAGACAAAAAAAAGGAAAAAAAGGAAAAAAAAAAAAAAATACATGCTCCTAACCCTTAATCTATACTACACCTCCATAACCAGGAGAAAAACCATTCAAAGATACTTGGTTCTTGCAAAAATATTAAGTGTATAGCTCAAGGTAGCTTCCCACCCACCTTTACCCCACTACCCATGGCAACAAGGACTTTCCTTTAACTGGCCATCGTTGAGGAAGCTGCTTCACTATGCTGAGGGAGTGGACGGCTGCTCACAGTTATTCTAGCTGTCTCTCAAGAGCAGGAGGTGAGGCCGCCTTTTCTCTCAGCACCTGGCCCCATCTACTGTGAGTTAAGTGGAAGGGGCACCTGGTTCACAGTGGCAAGGCCACTGACACATGGAGACTTAACTGTCAGCTGTGTCCCAAGGCCCCTCCCGGGTCAAGGGTTTCTGAAAACTTCCAGGTGTAATCTAACTAGAACATGTTTTTCCAAGAGGGAGGTTGTTCCTTAGCTAGGCCATCGCCCTGGGCAGAGGTGGGCCTGCAGGTTGGGAGTACAGGCAGGGTGGAGGTTGTTAGTACAGGCAGGGTGGAGGTTGGGAGTGGCTAGTTAGCTGTGCACATGGGGATGTGAGGACAGGGACTGTCCCTTTGATAGTGTTTTTCTTTTTCTTAGAAATGAATCCAGAGGCAGATCTTTAGGAGAAAGACAGTTAATTATTAAGCCCAAGTGCTAACGTCACAACACAGTTATGGAAATATAAGCAATGTAATAAGGGGCAGCGTGAGGGCAGTAAGAAGTAGGTAGAAGGAAGAAATATAAGTGTCCAACTTAATTGAAAAATTTTTTTTAAATGAGATTAGAAATAGTCTCTTAACAATAAAATTAGAAATTTGCTACTGGCCCTTAAAGGAAGCAGACAAGTGGATACGGAATGGATAGGCTCCCAGATTGTCTGAAGCATCAAAGAGCCATTCAAGACACACCTTTGAAGGCACCAGGATCACAGATGCAATTCTGCCTGTGGCTAAGCAGAGGTGAGCAACCTGCCTCCCCCAACTCGCTACCCCTGAACTGCAGGCCCTCAGCACTCTATGCTGGTGTGTGTCTGAGTCACAGGAAGGCACACAATAACTGGAAGCTAATGCAAGAATAAATGATTTGTGTTTTCTGATGTGGCTGGGTTTTGATGGAGTTAATGAATCACTACCGCTCAGCCCTGTCAAATCAAGGAGGGGCTGCGAACTCACTTCCCAGCAGCGCCTATGGCTGGTAAAGGTGACCTTGCAATGCCACTCTCATCTGTCACTCTTCTTTTCATGAATCTTTCATAGTTCCCTATTACCAACCGTATCAAGTCCAAATGTCTCCTCTTGGTATTCCAGCTTGTTGTGCTCCGCCTCCACCCTACTGATCTGGCACCATCTCTCTTTTCTCCCAACACAGACCTCCCTCTGGAGTCAGTTTCCATTTGGAACCAAAGGCTTCCTCTCTCTCCACAGTTCTAGCAGGGTCTGGGCTGCCACTCCAAAATCCCAGGCAGACATACCTTCAATGTTACTATAGGTTACTATAAATACCCAGCCTCTCTTGGCCATAAAAAAGGGACTGTACCTTTAAATTTCTATATGATCCTGCACTGCCCAATATGGTAGCCTCTAGCTACCTGTGACTATTTAAACCTAAAGTATTTAAAATTAAATAAAATGAAAAAATCAGTTCCTCAGTTCCAGTAACCACAATAAGTACACAATAGCCACCTGTGGCTAGTGATTACCATACTGAACAGGACAGATATAAAACATTCCCATCATCACAGAAACTTCTACCAGACAGCACCATACTATCCTACATATGTAAAACAACAGCAGACTACTATAAGCTAAAGTTGTTTTCTATCATTACTTGGAAAACTTGATGATCTGGATTTCACAAAAAGGAGTGACTAGGACTTAGGGATACAGCCATCTCAAGCAACCAGCAAAGCATCTCTTATCAGTGATCCCAACCAGCTTGGTAACATCACAGACAATTGCAACATGGCATTTTTAAAAAGGTCGAGGCAGCAGACCTCAGGAACCTTTCCACAAAGCACTAGTCCTTCCACTGTATGCTAAGCTGCTAGGTCTTGGAGTCAATGAAAAGATAACATGACTCAGTCCCTCCCCTGAGGATAAAGCCAGTACACAGCTAACCACAAAAGGGGGCAGAAAGAGATAAGTACCATGAGAGGTACACAGTACTATGGGGATCCAAGGACAGAGAGATCATATCGAGTGGGAGGAACTAGGGCGGACTTCATGGACAGTAGATGAATTCAGATCTAGATTGGGCCCTAAAGAAAGAGTAGAAAACATTTATGAGAATGTTAAGCGGAAAAAATCAGTACAAAATAGGTAATATATTGACAGTATAGTTACAACCACGTTAAACAATATGAATAGGAGGAAAATAAGCAAAAATGTTAACATTTTGGTGGTGGCAAGATTATGGGTGATTATTCTCTATACCAGGGGTCAACAAATATGTTGTGTGAACAAAATCTGGCCTGCTGACTGATTTGCATGTGAAGTTTTACTGGAACACAGCCACACGTTTACTTACATACTGTCACTATCTGTGGCTGCTTTTGTGCTTCAATGGCACATTGAGTAGTAGCAACAGAAAGTGTGGCCTGCAAAGCCTAAAAAACTCACTATCTGGCCCTTTCCAGAAAGTTTGGTATGCTCTGTATTTTCCAAGTTTTCTATGACTGTGTGTTGCCTTTGCAATATTTCTCTAAAAGGTCTATTTCCATATTATAAAGGGTCTTAAGGAACAGCCTTACAAATCTGAACTTTATTGTATAAGCAACTGGGAGCACTAGAAGTTTCTGAGAAGGGTGGGACATGATCTGACATGATACCAACTAGTAAAACACAGAATACCAGGTCATTTAAGATGGAATTTAAACAATGCCAGGCAGTCTGGTTCATCAACAGCTGTGATTCTGGTCCATGCCTTATTTATAAGAGGTTAGCCTAAGATTTGGCTTGTTATTGTTTTCAAACTTCCTCATCTGAATGAACCCTATGACATAACCTCCTCCCTACCTCTTTAGAAAAAGGAAAGAGCTGTCTCTCTCTATCCATAGGCTTCCTCCAGGTTCTCTGAGCCGTCACCACCTGCCTCGCGTCTACTTTCCAAGATGCACTGCAAATAACCAGTTCATACAAACGACTGTTTCCTCATTCTCTCAGGCATGAACACAGTCAAAGGATGGAAATGGTCTGAAGAGTAGTTTCCTTTCAAATAAACCTGCTACCAATCACAAAGAATGTTAACTGTCGACACAATGAGAAACTCCAAACTACCATACTTTCAGGCCTGGATAGCATAAAGGCAAAGTGACTAGGTCTCTGGGTTTAGTTTTGTTTTGTTTTTCTTTGAAACACATGACATTTTTTGTATTTCAGCAAATTAAGGCAGTGAATTTCACTTGGGACACCTTATAAAATGGAACAATACACATGTTTTTTCTTTTATTTATATTGTATTTTATTGATTCAAGAGACAGAAGATATGGAATGCACCAAGGTGCTCAATTATTTAACACATCATACCTAACGTTTTGTATTTTAACATATACTCGTGCCAACAATTGCTCTCACAAGCTTTCTGAACCATTAAGCTGCACTGCTCTCCTTCTAAATCAAATATAAGTAATTTGTTGTCATAGCAATGCTTCTTCCCACTCCAAAATTGTTCAATACATGCTTTGTTTCAGCAGGCAACTATCTGTCTACCAAAAATTGATCATTATCTTCCATCTTCTTGACAAATGTCTTATTAAATTTAGCTGTCTAGCTTTTACAGTCATCAGGAGACTGTATTTCTATGGCATTTTCTAGCAACTGTACAGGAAAGGGGTTTACAAGACCGCTCAGGAACTGCCTGGAAGCATATCACAGCTAAATCACTGGGTGACAGCCAATCTCAGTAGTCATGATGACAACAATCCTTGTCATTATTACCCAGCTTTACAGTTTATAGAGTGCTGTCACCCGCTTTGTTGTATCTGAGGCAGTACTAGATGATGCTTATATGTTTCAATTCCCTTCATCAGGTTGGTCATTTAACTGGGCACATCAATAATAAGTTATATTTGTCCCGTCTTGTTTTCTCTAAGGTTGAGTTCTGCTATTCTACCTTTTGGGTGTGGTATATATCAAGCTAATGAGGGCAATCAAATAAGCTTTTGGAACTGCATACAGAAGCAACAACAGGGACACAGGATACCATTTTGTCAGTTCCTTGTACGATGGCCCATTGATGGATATTAACTAACCGTTTAGACAAACACACAGACCACACTCCAGAATCAGTGCCAACATTAATGCTAATCTCATATTTATAGGGCATGTTAGTTTACAAAGCAGTTTCACAAAAATGATCTAATTTGGGCTGTACCTCTTGTCTACCCATACCCATAGCTAGATCAGGGTGTGTGTACCTCAAATATTACTCTCTACCTTATAGTTTAACCATTTTTAAATAAGGTAAGTAATTGGTGTTTCCAATTCCAATTCCTTTGAGTCCTGAGCTTTATTTCATGATGCCATATCTGTAAAATCTAGAGTCCCCTCCTCCATCAAGTTGGATTTTTTTCACACTACACTTTTGTAAGAAATGCAAATTTGAGAAAAATGATTCAGAGTATGCAAAGAAGATATTCTTTGACATTAGCCAAGGTCTTTGAAAAGAAGAGATGGGGCAGGGAGAAATATTACCAGGAACTTTCACTTTTCCTTTATACATTTCTGTATTTTTAATTTCTTTTTTTATGATCATTTGTTACTTCCATGACCAAAAAATAAACATTTATTTAAAATGAAAAAGACAGAAAAAGGAGTATCATTGCATTTAAAGGAAAGGACAGCCTGAAACAGGGGATCCTAAGTGGCTTACTGCTCCCCCTTCTTTGAAACTCTCTGAGAGGGAAGGAAGGGATAGCAAAGAGGACCCCATCAGAATGCTTATTTGGGGAATGCAATCAGGAGCTGCCCTAACAGAGCCTGAAAACAAGATTTCACAGCACCACGTTGGCTCAAGAACTGAAGCTGAAAAGTTCCATTCCCACCCAAATGTGACCAAATGTAATGTGTCTCTCTGTGACTTCCAGCTTCACATCATCTGATTCCATTCAAAAATGTGATAAAAGGAGTATTAGTTGCCATTATTTCTTTTGCTTGGTCCTTTTGAGCACTTGTCTCTCAAAGACTATTTTCTTTCTGCATGGTAAGAGGAGGAGCTGATCAATTATTTAGAACCCCTATGCCACTATTATCTCAATTTTTCTACTCTTCATTCCTGTGAGGGGGAAGGTGAACAAGTATTACCCACATCATTACAGAGAGGTAAAAGGATTTGGGCCAGGTCCCACAGAAAATACTAGGCAATAGGAAGAAGAATGCCTAAAGGTCTAAATCTGTCTGGCCAACCAGAAGGAATATCTATAAGGCCCAAGAGAAATAAAGCTCTCCTTCCCAATTCCTCACCCAACCCAAAAGGAACACAGCTTTCAAAACTGTTTTAATGATGACAAAAGCCTCTGGCACTTGAGGATATGAAGGTGTTAATTTTGTCTGGTAATGTCAACTTTCAAGAATTTAATTCTTTAACTGAAAAGGTGCAATTTTGATTTTAAATGTGTTTCTTCCTTGGAGCTCAAAATCCAATTTACCCAGCCCACCTAGAGGGATGCTTTTGCTATCACCAGGTCACCCTTATTGATCTATCTTCAGGTTAAGTTGCCATGGAAGCTCTATATTGAACATGTGACGAACGGATGTAACAAAGAAACACAAAAAATAATTTATTATATACCTAATAACATAACCTCAAAATATGTAAAGTAAAAATCGACATACTAAAAGAAGAAACATAAATCCACCTTTGTGGTAGGAAATTTTAACAACTCTCCCAGTAATTGATAAACAGACAAAAAAATCGGGTAAGGCTGTTGAAAAACAGCAAAATTAACAAGGTTGATCTAGTGGACACTGGCCTCATGCTGGGCCACCAAATAAGTCTTAACAGATTTCAAAGAAACAGAACATACAGATTAAATTCTCTTATCACAATGTTAAGAAATCAACAACAAAAGGATAACTAAAAACATGTTTAGAACAAATGCTTTAAAATCCTTCCAAACAACCCATGGGTTAAGAAATCACAATGGAAATTACAAAATACTTGGAACTGTACAATAACAAAATATTACAACACACCAAAATTCGTGGAATGTAGCTAACACAGTGGGTAGCAAAAACTATTAGTCTTTAATAAAGCTTACAGTCAAATAAGAAAGTCTGAAAAGAAATGAGCACAGCATTCAACTTAAGTTAGGAAAAAAACAAGACGCAAAAACCCAAAGAAAATATGGAGAAAATAAATTTTAAAAAGAAGCATTAATGAACAAAATAGAAAACAGACATAATAGAGAGGATCAAAAAAGCCCAAATTGCTTCTTATAAAAGATAAATAAAACTTATAAACTATTAGTGGTACTGATTTTTAAAACATAAGTAATATTATGAACAAAAAGGAGGACATCTTTTTACTATCTGTAGTTTCTATAGTTAAGGGGCTATTAATTTTAAACCAACAAATTTGAAAATTTAAACAAAATGGTCACATTCCTAGAAAAAAAAAATAAACTACCAACACCGAGTAAAAGAAGAAATAGAATACCTGAAAATTCCTATGATCATTAAAGAAATTGAATCAGTAATCTAAAATATCCCCACAGAAATGACACCAAACCCCAGATAGTTTTATGAGCAATTCTAACAAACACTCAAGAAACAAATAACTGATTTCATGTAAATGTTTCCAGAGTTTATAAAAAGAGGAAGAACTACCCAATATGAAGCTAGCATAAACTTAATACCAAAACCTGACAAGGACAGTACAAAAATGGAAAAATAGAGCCAGAGTCACAAACACAGCTGTGAAAATATCAAATAAAGTATTAGCAAACCATATCCCAGAACAATAAAGAAGATAATATATATCATGATCAAGGCGACTTGATTCCAGAAATGCAAAGTCAGTTTAACATTAGAAAACTCAATCAATGTAATTAGCCACATCGAAAGATTAAAAACAAAAGCAATATGATCATTGAGAACAGATGAAGAAAAAAACCTTTGATGAAATGTAACATCCATTCGTGATTTTTTAAAAATCTTAGCAAACTCAGAACAGCAGGGAACTTCTATAATCTAATAAAGATCACCCACAAAAAATTTAAAGCAAATATCACACTTAATGATGAAACACTGAAAGCATATCTTTTAAGGCAGGGAATAAGATAAGGGTGCCCACTATTGCCACTGCTACTAAACACTGTACTGGAGGCCTTAACCAGAACAGTTAGACAAGAAGTTGAAAAACGTAATGGCTGTAAAGGAAGAGACAAAGATCTCATTATTTGCTGATTATGTATGTTTACAGAGAAACCCAAAAGAATTCCCAGATAAATTAATCATAATTAACTTAAAAGCATTTAGCAAGGTTGCTGGAGATAAAAATGATGAACAAAAATCAACAGCATTTCTCAACACCAGCAACTAACAAAATTACAACATGTAAGTTAAAAAAGAAAACCAAACAACTAGAGACTACAAAGTAGTTGGCTAAGCCCCTGGACTCTGGAATCAGACCATCTAGTTTCTAATCCAAGCTCTACCCCCATAGCTGTGTGACTTTGGGCAAGCTCCGTACCCTACCTTTTAGAATTCTTGGGAGGATTAAATGAGTTAATACACATAAGGCACTTAGACTAGTACCTGGCACAAAGTAAGGGCTAAATAAACGTGAGCTGTTATTATTACTGTGGAGGAGTAGCTAACAGACCTATTATCCAGGGCTCCAAGGTTCTAACCACTGGCCTCCAAAGCATCTCCTGGGTAAAGAGTCAGGGAGCCACCTGTCACAGGAGCCGATGAAACTCACCGATGTTTTCCCAAAGGCTGCCCATTGAACTCCCACACCCAGCATACAGCTCATTATCCACAAACCCTGCTGTCTACAGAGTAATTAGCAAAAGAACACACCCTTTCTCTGGAGATTTCCGCCCCAATCTTACCAACTCTAACTGGCAGCAAAAGTCAACAACTTCAAGCTTCCTGTGAGGAGAAAACTCAGAGTTCCTGATGGCTCCTCTTCATCATCAAAAGAAAAAGCAAACCTCAGCCCCATTCAGACAGAGTAATGCCAGGAAAGGTTGGTGAGGTATCAGAAGAAAGGCTATTGTTACTGGCTCCATTTCTTGGGGGGAAGGAGGAAAACAGTAACTAGTATTTCTTGAACACCTACTACGCACCACACAGTGTTCTCAGGGCTTTAGAAATATTAACTCACTCAATTCTCTCAATAACCTGATGAGGTACACAGAATTCTTAGTCCTATTTTACAAATGAGAAACAGGGTGACAGTGATTAGGTGACTTGCTTAAAGGCACACAGCTCATGAGTGACAGAAATTAGCCCTATGCCAAGCTAGAAGAGAAGAAATAAAGGAGGCTAGTCCCTGAAATGAAGGAGGGTAGTGTGAAGCTATGGATTACCATTCTCCTTCTTTCTGAGACCAGAGGCCAAAATTAAAATGCGGATGCAAACAATAATTACATGAATAGAACACTGAAAGCAGCACCCCAGCAGGGTATCCAAGTTAGCGTTTGTAAGGGACCCAGATGAAATGCTGCTTTCATTTCGCGGCATGACTGAGTAATATTCATACACACACACACACACAAACACACACACACACGTATGCACACACACAGAAATGTCACCACTCTGTGACCTCATTTCACTCACTTTTCTGACAACCAGGACATGCACGGCAGGAACATACACTCATGTGAGCTTACCCAGACCGAGGTGAGAGTGATGTAAAATCAGCTTGCAGCACAGGGCCAGGAGCTGCAGAACAGCAGGTGCATGAAGCTTGGGTTTCGACGCCACCTAAAATTTAACTCCTGGATGGCAACATCGCTGGGCTTACCAACTCAGCTGCACTCGTACCTGAGCCCACAAGTGATGAGTATCCTGGGGCATCAACCTGGGACCGGCGAGCAGAATGTGAGCAGAAAGCTAACATGTCTGTAGCAAGGACTATGTACTAAGCAGCACTGCCATTAAAACATACCTGTCAGGGCTTCCCCTTCCTGTCCCCAGGTAAATGATTTTGTCCCTCTTAATGCCAGCTCTGCCTTACAAGAAGAGCCTAGAGACACATATGAGTCAGCAGAAGAGAAGAAAAGAGCCTGGCATTGCAGGCAGCCCCTCAGAGCCCTGTCTGATGCAAGCTGATACATTAAACATCCAAAATAAGGGACTCTGGGCTCAAGAACACACACGTACAAGCGCGCGCGCGCGCGCGCACACACACACACACACACACACACACACATCCTGATAATAACAACATAAAAGCACTTTTAAGATCAAAGCTACTCTTCCATCTGCAGCATCAGATAGGTTTTATGGATTACAAACCTTAATGTTCCTGAATACAAGATCTTTTCATGACAAAATAAATAAATGCTAATACACTAGATAAATACACTAGACCTACTTATGTATCTGCCTGCTCTTAAAGTCTGCAAGGATTTGCAGGTACAATCTGTTATTTTAGATTGCTTCTCTCCTAGAAACCAACATCTCCCAAAACCCTCTTGAAAAATATTAATTCTAATAATTCTAATAGAGCAATAAAATATTGGCATCTCATATTTAAGTACCCTGTTACCTTTCAGCCTTTATTTGATGTTTACAAATATTTTTAGCGACTATAAGGCCTGAAAACAAATAATAGCCACTTTAAGAAAGTTAGTACTTCTGATGTGGGTAAGGAACTAACTGAAAAGAAACTCCATATTGTTGTAAATTCCCAAGGGAAAAGAGAACATATACATAACTGGCTAAGCATGGTAAAGCCATTTGCTGTTAAATGACCTATCCAGAATGCACTATTAGACTCTCCCCACCTTTGCATTTCTGATGCATTTTGTCCCTCATTCTGTTCTCTGATTTTTCCATTCTACCAGGAAGTAGGAAGTCAATCAAATTGTTCACGCAGGACTCTTATCTTCTAACCAGTTCTTTAAATTGGCTTGCAGAAAATTGGTAAATGGGTCTTCACTGATACAAACATATAATTGATAACTTCTTTTAATGATAGGCTCTATTACCCTAGTAGTTAATAACACTGGCTTGGGAGTCAGCCAGACCTAGATATCCATACCAGCTTGGCATTTTGGGCATGTTACTTCACCTCTCTGAATCATATTGTCCTCATCTGTAAAATGGGAAAGCCAGTAATAGCATCTATTCCACAGGGTCCCTGGCACATGAAACTGTTCAATAGACGTTATTTGTACTATCATCATGCCTTAATCCTGTCTGTGTGGGAAGAGGGCTCTGAGAACAGAAATCCCAGTATCTCTACCTTAAATTATACCTGACTCTTCCAAGAAAGGCCTAGACCTGGATCTGAATTTCTGGCTTGGGAAGTGATAGAGAACAGGACCAAAAGAACTAGCCTGACGCTAGCATTGCTAGAAACTGGCCCCCGTGCACAAATTCTCAGGCCCACATATAACACCAGGTACCCCTTGCCTCTAAGGTTAAGTTTCACAAAAGGAAAAAAAAGAGCAAATGAGGCAGAAAAGTAAAACAAACCTAGCTCGGGAAAGCCTCTTAGAAGGAGTAGAAAAGTGTCATAATTAGACCCAGGGGGACTAGAGTCAAGAACTATTTCAGGTATCCTGGGCCTAGGCCAGTAGTAACCAGTGCTGACCTTCCCCAGACAAGGTTTTAAGGAAGTAAGTCTAAAATTCAACTCTCCCTCCTCCAAACCATAAGGAGGCTGGAAGCATAAAGCACAAAATGGAATTCCTGTTAAAGTTTTAATATGGACCATTAGGTTCACTTGTTCTTCAAACAAGACAGAACAGACTATAGTAAGACCTCAAAGGGCGGTGGCCTGGTACCCAGCCCCGGTTCTGCCATTCCCAACTGGCGTGACCTTGGTGAATAGATTCCCCCTTTGGACTCCTTTCCCTATCTGCACAAACAAGGGCTTATGCTACAGGAACTTGAAAACCCCTCTGACTTCTAGTATTTTCTGGTCAAAAGTTCTGAACATACCTGCCACCAAAAAAATGCAGTAAGACTATAAATGAGCCTTAAAAATAAGTTGCCTGGGGACAGAAACTATATCTGATATTTCTTTTCTATCTCCCTAGTATGATGCTAAGCCAAGAGCAATTGTTTAATAAATGTTATGTGATCTAGATTCACCATACAGTACCCAGCATATCATAAGCTTTTCGCATACCAGGCAGTTCTCCTCAAACCTCTCTCCCAGCAAACTTTTCGAATATGTCAGATTTTACCATCCCTGCGCTTTTAATAAAAAGAAGTTCTGCACAAGAAAACAAAGCTCCTTGTCACATCATGTTTCAGTGATTGAATACCTGGGTGCCAGGCACTCTGCTCTGTACTGGGGAAAGGGGCAGATCTAGACCCTAGTGCTAGCACCACCCTTCAAGCTGTATGATTCATAGTGAGTCAGTTAACCTAGCCCAGTGCAAGGTCCGATAAAGGCAGCTACTAAAACCAAGGAACTCCTGAATCTTACATCATAGATCTTAGATCTCCTTGACAACCAACCAACTAGCATGCAATGCAATGAACACTGTGCTAGTGGTGCACCTCAGTGGCTTTGGCAACAGAGGAGGAAAAACCTGTATTGAGATATTAATATTATATTCAACACACTCATACACACACACACACACACACACACACAGGTTTGCTTTTTTAATTCCTTCTTAATCAGCCTCTGCCTGTCTCTTGGCCACTTAGCTACTGTTTACTTCTCTCCTCCCTTTCAGCTAAACTTCCTGGCGAGGAGGTAACTGTCTCATTCCAGTAGTAATCTCCCCATGCCCCCTGCATCACCCCCACCAGCCACACAGGCAGCAAGGCACCTGTGGGCACAGCCTCCCAAACACATGACATTTTCTCAGTTGCCAAATCTTTTTTAGTGAGTTCACTTCCTCATCCATTGAATCTCTTTTATTAAAACTATTCTCCCAGGCTGCCAATCATCCTTTCTTTAAATATTTTTCTTAATTACTAATCTGTACTTATAACCAATTCAAACAATACAGAAATGTGGTGAGTAGAAAGTGAGTGTCCCCCTCCCCCTAATCACTCAAGATTAATCTACTCAAGATTACACTATCTGGTACATATTCTTCTAGACTTTTACAATGTGCTCATAAATATGCACATAAAAAGAGGTTGCTTTGTTTGGGTTTTTTTTAGAAAAATGGGTTTCTATAATATATATTGTTCTGCAACTTATTTTTTAATTTAATATATTGTGACCATCTTTCAAAGTCAATACTGACATCAGCCTCCTTTTTAGCCTCCTTTTTAAAAGCTGCACTATATTCCATTGGCCGGATTTACCATACTGCTACTGATGGGCTGTTTCCCAATGTTCTGTATTTACCAACACCAATGCCATAAATGTCCTTGCATGTAACTCTTCACAGAGTAACATTTGCAGGGTAAATATTTAGAAGTGGATGGGGTGGCTGGTCACAGACACCAGCCTATAATCACCAATTCCAATTTCCTTTTCTCTGGTCCTCCTTGGTCTCACCCTCTTTGTGTCACATACCACAGTTGATGAGCTCCTGCTTCCTGAAACTCTTTCCTCTCTTGGGTCTCATTCCTCTTCCTGGATGACTGCTCTTTCACTGAGTCTTCCTTCTGTCCCCACAAGTAGATATTCCCCAGAATACCTTTCTTCTTTCTCTTCCCTAGCTTGCACCCTTGCTTTTGTCTTCTCCTCCTTGAGCTTCTCTAAGCAAATGCCTTCTAAATCAACATTTCTAGCCCTATCCACATCTCAATTGCCTGCGGGACATTCCAGCCTCAATATCTCAAACATCTGAAACTCAACAAATCCCAAAATGAACTCATGACTTTTTTCTCTAAGCCACAGTTTCATCATCTGAAAAACAAGGGGATTGGACTAGACTCAATTAAATTTTTTTAAAAATTAAAAGTCCACAGTGCACTAAAAGCTGTGGGGGATAGAAAAATTAATAAAAACATAGACCTTGCATTCAGGGAATGTACAATCTAAGGACTGGATAAGATACATAAACAATTACATAATATAAGGCAGAATGACATGCTAAAATAGCGAGAGTAGCTAAATCTGGCTTGGAGGCTTGAAGACAACTTCACAACAGAATGTGTTTGGGCTGAGCCTTGAATGACGACTAGCATTTCAACAGGAAGAGAAAAGAAAGAATATTTCTGGCTGAGGGTGCAGCATGAACAAAGTATAAACTCAGAGAAGCACAGAAGTGCATGGTGTACATGGCTGGATCAGATAGCACATGAAAGAATGTACTAGAGGACAAGGCTGAAAAGAAAGGTTGAGGCCGAAATCATAAAAGATCCTGAATCCTATGATAAGGAGTGTGGGCTTTCTCTAAAGGGTTTATCTACTTGCCATCCCTAGTCATGTGCCAACTGTGACTGATTGATAAGTGGCTACCTAGAATGCTTTGCTAAAAAAGATTCTGAACTTACATGGAGACTCCCAGGGAAAGGATGCCTATGACTGATTAGCACAGTCAGCCAGGGACACCATAAAGTGTATACTTCTAGGTGTCTGCTATCCCTGCTGAAGGCAACAAAGAGTTCTCTTTGAGGAAGAGAATGGCATGATCCAACATGCATTTTACTTGTATCATTCTGGCAGTAGTGTAAAGGATAGAGCAGGAAGACACCTAGAGGAGAAAAGGTCAGTCAGGAGGCTGCTGTAATAAGCCAGGTGATGATGATGATGATAAACAAGCTGAACTAGGGCAGAGGAATCAAAGAAGGAAAAGGAATCAAAGATGGAACAGATAATGAAAGACAGAGTCAAGAGGACTCAGAAACTGGGTGCAAGGAAGGAAGAAAGGAAGAAAAGACCACAACAATATGTTGAACTTTCGGAAGGAGAGACCAAACTAAGGATGCTAGAGATGGGGGGGGAGGAGATTTGGGGAGTGCTAGGTCAGGCAAAGGGCATAAAGAAATATCATGATTTGTAATAATGAATATGCTAATAATAAACAATAAAAATTTTAAAAATAAATAAATTTTTTTAAAAAGATGACTCAGAGACTGTGATGATGAAAGTGAGGAAGGGGAGTGAATGGAAAGGTTTCAAGGGATTTAACCTGGGTCACTGGATAGATGGCGATGCCATTCATTAAGATAGGACACTGAAGGAAGAGTACCGTAACAATCCTTTTCATTCCAAATCCTCCAACCACTTTACATGGGATGCATGGCTTTTAAGCCCCGAATACACTGGGAGGGAATAAGCACGATCTGCATTGTTTGATGGCCCTAGCATTTATATACCCTACATATAAACCTACTGTTCTCCCTACTGACGATGCAACCATCAATATTTGATCCTAGAAAAAATGTGCTAATAAACCTTTGAAAGTTCAATGCCCTCAAAAGATGATGATTCTTCTCATACAGATAGTGCTTTCTTATTCGTAAGTCACATTCACATACCTTATTTCACTTGACTCTCATGAGAAGGGCAAAATCATCCCTGTCTTACAGATGCTAACAGCCATATCTCACATTTACTAAGTACTTGCTATACACTACTGCTCTAAACACTTAACATGTAGTCATGCATTTAATTCTCACAAAAACCCCACAAAGTAGATATTTTTATTATCCCCACTTTACAGATAAGAAAACAGGCCAAGAGACTTTAGGCATATTTTTCTGGCAATAAACAGGAAAAAAAAAAGAGAGAAAGAGAGAGAAAGAGAAAAGGAAGGAAGGAAAGAAAGAAAGAAAGAAAAAAGGTCCAGAGATGTCAATTAACTTGCCCAAGGCCACACAGCTAGAAAGCAGTAGAGCTGGGATTTGAACCTGGCTAGTCCGGCTCCAGAGCCTGCACTCCTAACTACCACATTATATGTCTTATTATATAAGAAGACTGAGGCATACAGAGGCTACCTGACCAGCCAAAACTACTCAGTTTTGTCAACCACTTAGTGATGAACCTACACCCTGGACCCAGGTCTGGCTAACACTTAATCCAGTGCTCCTTCTATTACTCTGCATTGTTTACCAAGATGAACTGACCTCTCCCACTGGGCTGGTGTGTTATTCTGACCTTTTTCTTCTTTGGCTTTTATCGTCTCTGCTAGACAAAGGTTGTAGGTTCTGATTTTGGTCCTCTGCCCTGGAGCCTCATACAACTGTGCACTAAGACCAGATGCAAAAGCCTCTATTTGGAGGAACGAAATGATGATCTCAGTTATATCCACAGCCAAATGGGTTCCATTTCCAAACAACCAATATCTGGAGGCAGGTCACAACTGGTTCTCCATGCAGGCTCATAGAGCACATGTTTCCCTGGATTACCTGCCCAAGGCCAGCGCCAAGTAACTGTGGCACTGGGGCAAGACTCCCCTGCAGAAGAGAGGAAGTGAGAGCGGAAAATCAAATTGAAAAAGCAGTTGCTATACTAGTGAGGTTGAGATGAGGCTTGTAGCCATGAGATCCTCACTTTCAAGACTGCAATGGACAACGATGCTCAAGAAAGATAAGATTTTTGTTTCTCTAATAGTAGGTAAGAAAAAAAGTCCAGCTCTTTTTATACAGGAATGGTTACTGGTAGAAAGAGGCTATGTGTGGTATTATTGAGAGACACCGAACTGGGAGTCAGGAGACCCAGCCCTGTATCTATTGAGCTGTGTGACTTTGGGCAAATCACTTCACCTCTCTGGGTCTAAGTTTGCTCCTCTGGAAAATGAGGGAGGAGGGAGGGGCAAACTAGCTGATCTCTGAGGATTCTTTCAGCTCAGATGTGGCATCACTCTACCATTTCAACAACCTGAGAAAGTATTGCTAGAACATCCTGTGTGTCTATAGTCAACCAAAGGGGAAATAGGCTAGAAGCAAGAAAAAGAAGAATTAGATAAAACCAAACTGACCTTTGTGGAAGGCTGCAAATGAGGTAATATATAGGCAGTAGACTTAGCACGATGCCTGGAGCATAATTAGTGTGAGCTCAAAAAGGTTATGAGTGTTATTATTACTACTGCTACTCCTAACTTTTCAGAGAGTATACAAAGATACCCCAAAATTATAGTGAACTCTTCCTCCTACATTCGACTCTTTTGTGCCCATCTGACCCTGTTCCACGCTTACAGTGTTTAAAAAGTCTGAGGGAGGCCCTAAATGAGAAGGGACACCAGCTGTCTTTAATGTCCCGGGACAGTTATGACTGGAAAGCAAGAACCTTACCCCAAGGAAAAAAGGTAAAGAGAAAATGCAAGAGGCAGAAGCAAGGATTAATACTCAGTTCCCTGCAAACTAACCATGGAAAAGGGGGATAAAAAAGCAACAGGTGCAGACCACAATGTACTTTGCAAATTGTTTTTCAAGACAGACCCAAACCAGGGAGTAAGAAATTTGGGAAGATGATCCTAGCCTGGTTTCTATGTGTGTCCATCTGAGCAAACACAGCACTGGCTGTGAGATTCGGCCAAACACAGGTCAGGAGAGCCTGTGACACGGCAAGCTTCACATTCTTCTAAAATCTAATGTGGCCTTGGCCGAAAGGTCACTCCTGACTCCTCTGCCCAAGACAGTAGCCTCCCCCAAGAGCCTGCCCAGAGAGGACAGCCACAAGGGTGGGGGGCGATCAGTTCTCTCCACTCGCTGGCCAGAAACCCCATAAGCAAACAAGGAAACATGACCTTGGCTCAGTGCTTGCTCGCAGGGCTATTTTAAGGAAAGCGGAACTGGAAAGTAGAGTGAGCTGCCATGTGGCAGAATGATGATCCAGAGGGAAAACTAAGTCCTTTTCCCAATCCTCCTCGTGGGACTGGGAGCCCAGGAAATAGTGAGAAATGGCCCCGTGAATCAGCAGCGAGCAGCAGCAGTGGCAGCCCGAGGGGCCAATGTGAAAGTGCTGAAGGTAACGAGGCACATGTGTATCCGACCCTCAGCAACATTCCTGCAGGGTGCGGACAATAAAGAGCAGTGAAGAGAATCGCACTCAAGTGCCTGGAACTTAGAAAAGGAAACTCTTAACGAATGCAAACCGACAATGGCCAACTGCTGATATGAAGAGGACCCTTTGTTACATTCTTCTCTAGGTCTTGGAACCAGTGACCTTCCGCAGCTAATTTCTAAGGGTTGCTAATTTTTGGCTTGCTGTTTGTTTTAGAAATGCCCTCTAAACCAGCTCCTCCCAGGGAACCAGGATTATTACAGAAAACATGACATTAGCCTTCTCAATTCTCTCAACTCCGAGACTAAGGAACTGCCTATTTACCCACAGTGCTTGGAAATATGTCCAGAGGCCTTTCAATGGCCTTGACGGGGAGGGGTTACCACCCCCCTCCCACACACACCCCAAGGCTGTGAAGTCACATGACCGAGGCCCAAGGCTGCACTTAAAGGGAGCCATCCTCCAATGACTTGGTGGCTTAGACCCCAGAGCACAGTCTATCCTGAAACAGCAACCAGCTGGTCTTGCAAAGGAAAGAGGTCTACCATATCCTGGAGATACAGGAAGAACCATCCATTTTTTTTCTGTCCATTTGCTGATATGTAAGGTGAGGCACAATGAAGTCTGCTCCCCCAAGTGGCACATTTTCCACTACACTGTGTTTCTCCTCCAGCTAAGACACCGGTTCACCTCAAACCTCCCTTTCTCCCAGGAGCTCTGGGAGTAGACCTTTTTCCCCCAATAGTTGACCTAACTCTGGTAAAAGGCAGCACTAGAGAAAGTCGCAATCCCCTCAATCAAAAGAAATTAATGAAAAAGTGAAAAACAAATCCATTTACCTGTCTCTGCCCAGGCCCCCCTCCCCCCAAAAAAACCTCCTTTCATACTTCTGACATGTACTCACTGGTTTCCTAGTCTACCAACCTCAAGATAGCTCGTACGATGGGGTCAGCCCATTGACGAAGAGCAATAATAATTAAGCCAAGAGATCCCTAGAAAGCCAAGTTTCCTACCAATGACAGCCACCCTCCAAATTCTTCAGAAAGGACTGAGTGATTTAAAGTAACCTTCACATTACCCACAAAGCTGTCCTTAGGCCTCAAACAGCCAAGACACCTGCCCCACAGAGATTATTAGTGGGTGATACAAAGATACCAGGGAAGCTTTACTTGGTTGAGATTCTTAAAGCTGCCTTCCTGTATCAAGCCCTACCATCTTACCCCAACATCAGGTACCCAAGCTTGCTGCAGCAGCCATAGTGATAATGATGGCTGTCATCATCATGGTCATGGTCATCTTCATCATCATTACCAACCACTGTCATTGTGGCCATCATCGTCATCTTGGCCATCACAGAAAAAATTTATTAAATTTTTATTACATGCCAGATACTATCTTACAATTTTTCTAATATTTTCTCACTTAATCCTCACAACAACCCTATTTGGTAGATACTGTTATTACTCTCATTTTACGGATGAGTAAAACTGAGGTTCAGAGCAGTTAGGTAACATGCCTAAGGTCACATGGTGATAGAGCTCAAATCCAAACCCAGGAGGTATGGTCCAAAATCTCTGTCCACTAAGCTGAACTTTCATTAGGAAAAAAAAAGCATTTCTACTGCCCTACTTAGTCAGGATCCCTGCTGTTTCCCAATCCAACTTTCCAGGGCAAGAATCTGGCAAGTACATGACAACGAGGAAGCCTGTCTAGCCCTTCTGTGTACATGCCAACAACTCAGATCTGATTAATCTAGGAAAAGAAGATCAAAACTCTTTCTAGAAGTCGCTCTTCACCCCCATTTTCCCTCAACCTGATTTCTGAAGAGAACACCTCGCCACCAGCCTCTGCCAATGCTCTGCCCAGGACATCTAATAAGTGTTTACCCAGGGCTCCCAGAGCCGTAGTTAAGGGCCTTAATGTGCAATCTGGCTCTGTGCCTTATTTAATCAGCACCTGAATGAAATGTCTCTGCTAGCAACAGCCAGAGCACAGTCAGTCAGAGTCTTTCTGCAAACACAGCTGGCCGATTGGCAAAGGCAATTCAATTCACAGGCAAAATACACCCCGAGTTTATACCACTGCTGATGTGTGACGGAGATGGAGAGAATAAAGGCATCGAGATAGAATTAGGATGGGCTCATGCTTCCCTCCCCCTCCAGATGATCTCACTCCTCCCTCTCCTATCCACCTACAACACATGTCCACAGGGCACAGCTTACAGCATTTCTGCCAAACAGGCCAATCCTCTCTGATCTCCTGGCTCCTGCCATCCATTCCCTTCCCTCAGAACCACCGGCCCAGGACAAATTCATATGACCCTTCCTCCCACTGACATTTCCTCCAGCAGCTAGTAGATGAAACCAAAACCAACCTAGAGATTGCCCACACCCTCCCCTTCAGGATCTCAGGCTGACAGCAGGTCCAAGTGCCTTGCTACACCAGCCCTGTACAAGCCCTGCCCTGTGCAGCTGGGAAAGAGCTGAGTAAACACAGAGGATTGTTGCCCAGAAGAGGAGGGGTCCTCCCCAGGCCTTCAGATCAACTACTGCATCCAGCACCTTGGAGGGGGACCTACATTAATATGATACCCTGAGAGTCAGCAAGAAGGGTACAAGACACTGATAACCCCAGTTCTCCTGGTCAGGGGGAGGAAGGAGGCCAAACCTGGGCAAGGAACATGGGAAAGGACACCTGCTCAAAAACACTAGACATAGTCCACCAATTAGAGATCAAGTTAGGGCAACAAGGCCTTGTCTAAACTCAGCCTCCCCCGATGCCCAGTGGAATCTGTCCATGAGCCACTCACACTTCAGTATGAACCTCTTTCTTCCCAATTCCTTCATGGGTAACACCTCCTCTGATGGAACGGGCATTTTGAATTGTAGAAGGGATCGTTTGGTTGCTTGGAGTACTCTGGAAGGAGGCAAGCTTGGATGGGGTGTATCAGGTGGAGAGACTTAGAAATGGGGAAGAAGGAATATGAAAAAGAAAGGTAGAGAGACAGCATAACAGTTCAGCAGCTGTACTATGGACTTTAGTTGGGGCAGCAACCATCCATAAGCCACTAAAAACCATCTCATTTCCCATATTTAATGTCTGCTCACTTAACTCAATATTCTGCACATCCGCCCTTTATAGTGTGGGCCCACCTTCGGACAGCACAGGGAACACAATTCTCTACCTCACGAGTCCCCTAGCAAGGATTCATGGGCATCTGCAGTTCTCTTATCAACAGCCCAGAGATGACAGAGCATTCCTAATTTTACTCATTCAGTCACATTTACTGAGCACCTACTAGAACCAGGCCTTGTTCTAGGCACTGGAACCACAAACAAGACCAACAAAGGCCCCTGCTCTCATGGAGCTAACAAACCTCCTTCATGAGCCAGCTCAAATGTCACCACCTCTAGGAAGCTTTTCTTAACTGCACTACTAAAAAAGACCCTCTGCCCTCTATGCTTTGTTCAAATCTGTTACTGTACATATGATGTTGTAGTTGATCTGTTTTCTTGTCTGTCTTATGTAAACTATGAGCAACATGAGGGCAAAGACTTCTTCTTATTTACCTTTGAATCTCCAGTGCCTGGCACCAATGTTTGGCACATAATAGGCATTTGATAAATGTTTGTTGAATGAATAAATTCCCATGAGCATTTAAAACAAGAGTCCTCTTTAAAAAAAATAAAATAAAACAAGAGTCCTGCAAACAGAAAGTTGACATGCAACAACCATGTACCAACATTCCCTCTTATTAGTCCCTGCAGATCTCAGAGATTGGAAGGGAGGGAATGTCAAAGGACTGGACCATGATAAAGGAGGCCTGGGTGAAATACTCCACCAACAGGAAAAGTAGGAATGAGGAACCATGGCAGCTATGGTTGCTGTTTGCACTGCTCTAGCGAGGAAAAAGTTGACAAACTTGGTGATGATTGCTGTCTGCCTCAAGGATCCTGGGAGTCACGCAGTGCTGCAGAGAAGAGGTTGTTCACAATACAAACAGATAACCAGCAATAAGGACCTGCCTGTTCCAATGGAAAATCCTTATGAGGAGCCTCTTAAGAAATGTATCTTGTGTGAAAAATGTGTAGATTATAAGAACATGTAGCTTTTGTCCCAGCTGATTTCTCCATTTATTGAATGCATTTATGGAAGGCATGTAACAGGTATTTATGAGAAGAAACCGAAAAAATTCACAAAAGCGATTAAGTGAGCTCAAAAACTTGGGTTTACACCAGTTACATACAAGGATCCTGCATATCTCAACAACCTTAAAATTTGTAACATCAAATATTGGGAATAAATTATACAACATTACCACCAACAAACACTTATTTTACAGCAAAAAAGAAAAAAAAAAAAAAAAGAAAGAAAAGAAAAACTCCACTAACATACAGTTGCCAAACAAGCCAATGGAACTCTATAGCTACCTTAAAACTTGCCTCACAGTAACTTGGGGCCCTCAACCTCTAATCTGAACCACATTATTTAACACCTACATAAATACTGGGGCACTGCCAGAAGGCTAAATACCTTGCCCACAGGCCACCCAGATGTAGGCCAGTCAGGACGAGCACCTGAACCAACTTCCCACCTTACCTTTTAGTCACCAGATAATGTCTCTCAAAGTGGAGTCCAAGGCTCACTGGCATCAGAATCACCCGGGAGCTTGTTATAAATGCAGCTTCCCATCCTCACCCTATTTCTGCTGAGAATCACTATGTAGAACACCAGGCCTCTGCATTATGACAAGCTTCCAAGGGATTCTTTCACAAATAAAGTCTGACAATCACTGCCCTCCACACCCATAGTCTCTCCATGTCCACTCAGCCAGTTATTGGCAGAAGAGGTACACCTAAGACAAGATACTCTCCATCTAACAAAAGAGACAAAAAAACGGAGAAGCTGAGAAACCTGGCTCTTCTTGCAGAGGGTATTTCAATCAGTCATGATGACAATGAGCTACCCGCAGAAAAATAGGAGAGAAAGATAAAAAGTGAGTCACTGGCCTAATAACATTTTTAAAATTTAAATTATATTAAAGAAGCAAGAGAAGAAAATTGGCATGTCCAGACATCAACCAAAGGATTAAGACCAAAATCTAACAGCATAATTTCCTAATTGGGATGAAAGCGAGCAGATACTTTCTGCTAAAGTGGGCTGCGGTTCTAATAGCCAGCTCTTTGTGCTGGAAATTCTACAAAAAGATGTGAGCTGGAGCTGAGATGACCTCTCTCCTCTGGCTATTTCAAAAAACAGGCAGGAAGATTCTCATAATGGGCACAAGATATAGGAACCATGTCCATGAGACCTCAAGGGAACATAGACAGGGTCACCAGAGGAGAAAGAAAAAAGAGAAGCAAAAACTCAGCTCCATCGGTCAGTCGCCATTGTCCGGACACACATTAAACAATTAATGTGCATGTACAGTATTGTATTCAGCTCTGCAGGGAGTTACAGAGAAAAAACACTATTTCTTTCCTTTAAAAAATTGTTCCCACTGATAATGGAGACTGAAGAAACATGTAAAAACAGGTGACCCAGTTGAACACAAGATTACCAAACTGTATACGAAGATATTCGTTGAAGGGCCCAATATTCTGAGAAGTATTCAGAGGGTTAGGAAAGGAGGACAAAGGTGTTACCAGAACAACTGGAATAACTGGAGTCAATTCAGGCTCATCTGGAAAGGTTTCTTAGAGGAGAATCTTCAGAGGAGTACTTACAGAGGGGAGGAACCCAAAACAAGTCCCACAAAGACTGAGAAGAAGGTGGCACATCTATGGCAAAGGGACAAAAATCCAGGGAGCCTGTGGATCATCCACTGACTAAGAGCCAGCAACATACTGTTATTTAAAAGCAAGCACAAGGCTGAGTTGTATTAACAGGTGCACGGCAGGAAAAGGCTGGGAAGTAAATCTTCCCTCTCCGTTTGGTGTGGGCTGGACGTCTGGTAAGAGTTACAGCGTCCAGTTTTCTATGCTGCACATTAGAAGGGTGTGCAGATGCAGGCAAGGGTCCAAAGGAAAGCAACAGAAATGATTAGAGCAATGGCTTCTCGTAGCTATCAAGAAAGGTGAAAAGGAGTTGAGGTTTCTCAGTCTCTGAGTCTGAGGTAAAACTACATTAGTCATCTGCCAGCTTTGATCAGCTTTGCCCAGCTTCTGTTTAAGTGACCGCATAGTTATTCGGAGGACTAAAATGCTTTGTTTCCATGTGGCCCATTTCATGGAGAAGACTGAGATAGGGAAAGGTTAAATAATTTGCTCAGGTTCCCATAGCAAGCCATGAGCAAAACTAGCATCATAATTTTAATTCCCAGGGCTGTCTGTGGGTTGTTTAACCCATCAATCCATACCACCTCTCTTCATAACGGATGCCCCCAAAGGACTGTAACAATGAAAGACGGAAAAATTATCTGCAAATTTCCTTGGGGGAAGAAATAAAACAAACTAAAAAGGAATGTCACGCCTCACTGCTGAGGCCCATATAAACATCATCCCCATGTGTGTCCGCACGGACTGAAGACACAGGACAAAGTCTATATCTGATAAACTGTCAGCAAATGGCTAGATCCCTCATTATACCCATTACCCACCGATGTCAGTTCCAAGCAGTAACAGTAATCAGTGCTCCAGACAACAGATGGGGAATGAGGAGGTGTATCTGGTCTCAAGTCAAGGGGGAAAAACAGAAAGCCTACTTTCTCAAATCCAGCAGGTTTTCTCTAAAACAAATCCATCACATAGCAACTGGAATGCACCAATGTGTATTCAGTGAGTTGCAAAGGGTGTCACCAAAATTTCGGGACTTTTTGAGTATGTGCCATTCTACACTTGTAGCAAGGAGTGAAGAAGTAGGAAAATCAAACAGTGAACCAAAAGCTGGTAAGCCATATTTGGCGGAAACCAGACTTCTAATATATTATAAAGAAGACAGAAAATCAAAGAGCAACAGCAACTCTAAAAAAGGATGGGGCTCAGTCTTATTGGCTAAAAATCAGTGGCTTGGGGCTAAGGGGTCAATAGTATCCACCATCATTTACCAAGCGTCCAGCCTGGATACAGCCTGCCTTATGCGCATAGACATTGAGGGTTAAATGGTGTATGTTGCACCACACTAAGTTCAGTGCTGAATGGAGACATTGGCACAGACACACACAGAATCAACAGGAATTGGACAATTAAACAAGACATCCAAAAAGGAATCTCCTGGCTAAGTTCCTAAAGCAAATACAACTTAACTAGTCTCAAGTAAGATAAAGAGCCACTAAGTTAAGACCACTGGTCTTTATAGACACAAGCAGTCAAACTATCTGGCATTTTGACCCTTCTGCTGAGAAATTGTAGTTTTTTTAAGACTTAAATAACTATGAGAATCTCTTCCTGCTAAGCCCGGATTCCCACTGTGGCAGCTCAGTTGTAAAGTCACCTCTGCCACTCACTTGCTGGGTGATTTTTGGTAAACAGCATAATCACTCAGGAAGTTCATTCCCTGTCAGCCATCCCTTCCAAAATAATACGCAAAAGGGGACTGGCCATGCCAGAAGAAATGCTTATTGGTATAATAGGTAGACACCACCATATTTAGCAAGAAGTTTAACAATGGTGTGTTAACCTTGGTGCTTGCTGATTTTGCAAACCCTCAAATATCTCTGGCTTGGGCTTAGCGGGGAGGTGGTGCTACTTCAATCATACAAGCCTGTATCAGTCTACAGTCCCAGGTTTGAGAAGTCAGACAAGACCAAAAAGAAACTCACAGCAAGAACATTAATCAAAAGAACTCGGACACAAGTACTGCCCTTCCTTATGCTACAACAGCTGGCAGTCACCCAAAGGCAGCACGGCTATGACGAGGGTCTGTGTAACAGGACTTGGAAATGAACATTTTGCAGACTGAAAAATGGGAGATGGATAGACTAACCAATTTCCCTCCAACTCCTCTACTTCCTGGCCTAAAGCAACATTGTCCTTGTTATAGACTTGTTACACTGACTCTATGAGGAAGAAGGCCTTTCTACAAAGCCAAAATTGAGTCATCCTGTTGAAAGACACATATCAGAAATGTCTCTGCTAAGCTATCCCGTTCACTTCAGCTAAGTACCATTTCTTTCTCCATGCCAAAGCTAATCTATCATAACCCTAAATAAGATCATGCATATGAAAGTGCCTTATAAACACTAAATTGCTACGTAAAAGTAAAGTATTATCAACTATACATAGTATCATTAGTCATTGCTACAACCAAGTCAGAAAATTGTTTCCAACCATCTGCTGTTAATTTTTCTTTTTAGGACTCACATCAACTTTGAAAAATCCATACATTCCTGCTTGCCAGGAAGAGTCATACAGAGGGTTTGGAAAGTTGGATTCATCAAAGACTAGGGCCCCCAAGGGTTACTATTTAAATGATACAGGACCAGTGGGTTAGAGTGCAACTTTGTAACACCAAGATCAAGGGTTCAGATCCCCATACTGGCCAGCCACCAATAAATAAATAAGTAAATGATAGAAAGCAGTGACTTAGGGATCAAGGACAAAGGAGTATAATCCTGGTGAGGCTCAAGAATTCCTCAGTATGACTCTGTTCTCTGCCCCCTCCCTACAGCTTCAGGACACACGACAGTAGAAAAAGCACAGGTGACAGGAATCAGTCCTTTCTCCACACAAGGAGGTCAAAAGCATTTCAGAATAGCTCTCTCTTTCATCCCCATATACTACTTATGGAGAAAAGAAACACAGAACGCAGACTGCCAAGAGCTAGGAATGCACCTCTGCTTCATATTACAGATGGGCAAACTGAGGCCCAGGAAGGGCACTTTCCCCAAAGTCACACAACTAATTAGTGCCAGAACTAGGTCTCCTAAGTCTTCTAAAAGCCTCTAAGAATCTTTCTTCTAAAAACCATGGTGCTGCCAGTTTTGACGTCATCTCACCAGCAGCAGCCCCAGTTAGACTGAGTTTAGTCCTTTGTTGACCTTCTAGATAGGTGGTTGCCAGAGGCCTCAAGACCCCTTTGTAGAAGAGGCACCCCTCTGACCCTCACCACCTGCCACCCTAAAATAGCACTCCTGTCCTGAGCGCCTCACACAGCAGCGGCTGAGATGCGTTGTTTCCTCTTATTAACAAAAAGCCCATTCATAAAAAAGAAAGAAAGAGGACTGGTTCAAATTTACACAGAAAGTCTAGCTGGGACAGCCCTGGACTTCCTATGAATGGCATCACTTCCCAAGAAGCCCTCTCAAAAAAAGCTGCCCACTCCAGCCCTGTGCGATGCTTACAGCCACCTAGTTTAACAGCCTCTTTAATCCAAAACTATCCACACCTCCTTGCCACATCTGCAAGACGAAAGGGGCCAGAGGTCATTCATGGCATTTTACAGATTGGGAAACTGAGGCCAGGAACCTACAATCAAATGAGTTACTAGGAACACAGAGCTAGCAAATTTCCAGGCCACTAGTAGACAGCACCATGCTCATCTGCCTTGGCCTTCCCTTGGGACTGCCCCACCAACCGCTGCCTCCCCCACTTTGGGGTTGACAGCTTGCAAAACCAAGGAGGGTGGGTTTGCTTTCCATCCCAGATGCTAAACCATCTTTTGGCTGCAGACAAGTGACCTCCCATCCCTGAGCCCCACCAGGCCTGTAAAATGAAGATAATAATCTCAACTTCCTGCCCCGCACAGGGTTGTCACAAGTCTCCTGAGAATAAACTTCTACAAATATAAAAGCAATAAAGATGCTAATGACAGGTTTCAAAACTGCCCCTTAATAAAATACACCAGGTTTTCCACAGCCTGAAATCTAAAAAAGACTGAGTGTTTTCCCTTTCTCCTCTTCTTCCTCCTCCATGATTTTATAGTTTCAGAATATCTCTCTGCACAGGCTGAGAACAGAAAGACATTCTCACTCTTGGTCCTCATCCAGATTATTTTTATGTATCTGGCAACTTTCCTTTCCAATCCCATTTGTTTTCCTTAGCACTGCTAATGGGTAGAAGTTGGGTGAGGTAAAGAAATCAGCTCTTTGAGCACCCCTGGATTAGGGTCACAGGAGATAGAATGAAAGTGATAAGATGGAGAGGTTTGTGACAAATAAATACCCTCTCACCACAGATAGAGATCACCAGCCCAAAGTTCAGAAGCCAGCCTGTGGCTCATTTCGGGGGCACTCAGTAGGAGCATGCTGTAGCTCCAACGCCTCAAAACTCAAAGGCAGACCTAACTCTAAGAGCATAAACTCCCAAATCAAAGAATCATTAAGAGAAACCAGTAAAAGTATTTCCCCAATGTACCACAGTGGAGACAAGGAAGCTTATGTGATCACCTCCAGGAAAGAGTATCACCAGGCCCCTAGGAAATTACCACAGAAGGCAAAGGGGCTGGGCCATGATCCACAGATGTGATTCAGAAAGGGCACCTGGCTGGGGCTGGACTTCCTGCTTGTGAAAGGCCAGGGCAGGGCTGCAAGAGGAGGGGAGAAGAGGGGAGGGGAGGGAAAGCCAGCCTAATTGCCAGTCATTCCTAGGGTTCTGGCACAAGGTTCCTCACCTCCACCATGGGGCTAACACATTACAAAGGTGAAAGAAAGCCAAAGCCAAAATTGGCACCTTTAAAGGCAGCAGCCACTCACTGGAAAAATCAATTTTAAGGGTCCCACTTCCTGCAGGGATGAGGTACTCTACACTACCGAGTATCCTGAGCACACAAATGACTCCTATCACTTAGGCTGCCCAGGAAAAAGTCAACAGACTCACATGCATCATGGTGACCAGGTGACAGGGGTTGAGCAGGTAGATGACGGTCTTGGTGGCGAACTTAAAGCCCACCTCCACCCCGAAGGTCAGGCACAGGACTACTAAGAGCAGATTCTTGCTCAGGCTCTCCTTGCCTTCCTCTGGCCGCTGGGTCACCTGCTCTGGCTGTCTGCCACGGCCACCCCTACCGTCCTCCTCCGTTTGCCTCAGGATGTGCCGCAGGGCCACCAGGATCTCCAACAGGGCCAGGGTCAGGACCACCACACTTTCCAGCAGCCGCTGCTGCCAAGAGAGGAAGGCAGCACAGTCGGGGCCCCCATTGCCTGCAAAACTGGGGTCGACGCCCCCATAGAGCCAGTCCAGGAGACTTTGGTAGCTATACCGGGACATGATGCAAAGTGGTTCCCCTTGACCACCGTGCAGGAAGCAAGAGCAAGATGGAACACGAGCCCAGAGGGTTGCCCGGGTGTTGGAACATGTAAGGAGGGCACACCCCCGCACCCCCCTCCAGACACCGGGGCACCTAGAGCAGGGGAGGGGAAGCTACACGCGAGGCCCGGGGTAAAGTGCTGGCTCTAACTTGTCCCCAGGGCTGTCTGGGGAGCCCCCCGCGCTTCTCCAGTGGCCACCAACGAGGCAGGGTTGAAAGGAGCCGTTGGCCAATCTAAAAGGAAGGAGAGGAAAAAAAAAAAAAAGGTCTCAAAGAGGCAATTACATCGGGGAATTACGAAGCAGGGAGGGGGGTAACTAGCGAGGGAAGAAAAGGGGAACAGGGGCAGTGGCGAAGCAAGCAGGGGTCAGGGGAAGCCGGAGGCCGAGAGGGCCAGCACGGGGGCCGAGGGGACCCGGCAATACCGCGGGAGCGAACCGGGGGCGTAGGGGGTGCGAGCGAAGGGACACGCGGAGGCTAGAAGAGGAGCTAGCGGGGCCGGGCAGGCGGGGAGGCGACGGGGAAGGCAGGGACGCCGGACTCCTCGTCTCACGCACTCGCCACAGAGGGATCTCTTACTCCTGCAACCGCGTGGCCGTCTCTGCCCCCAACTAGCAACTTCGCCGCCGACGGGCCCCTCCAGCCAATTTAGAGCGGTCCCGGTCCAGCCTCCCGCCCCCGGGTACACCCCCGAGCCCCCAGCTCCACCCCCCGGCCCCAGACGCC
>NW_007726371.1:689388-713227 GCF_000696425.1 Galeopterus variegatus | reverse complement strand
CCCCCCACACGCCCTCGGGCCACCACCGCCCCGCCTCGCCTCCTTCCCTTCTCTGCCTCCCGCTCTCCCCCCACCGCGTCCACCGTTCACACCTCCCACCCTTCCTGCGTTCGCCTCTCCCTCCGCCCCCCTCCTCTGGCTCAATCTCCGCCTCCTTTCTCCTCCTCCCCGGCCTGTCTCGTCTTCTGCACCCTTCCATCCTGCACGCGTGCACGGCCGTCCGCCTTCACAGCCGTGTGCAGAATCCGCCGCCTCAGTGCAGCCTTGGTGGCTGACTCCGCCTCCCGTGGCCCGGTTCTCCGGGACACTGTTTTGCACACTGGGCACATAGTAGGCACTTAGCCGGCCCTCGCTAACTTCCTGGTAATCAGGAAGCCAGTCTAGTGAGGGGCATCTGGGCAAGCTTGGCTTTGGCGTGTGTGCGGGGTATGGCCTGCTCCTCTTCGCATTTCCACCTTTCTGCCATGAATCGTAGACTCCTGCAAGACCAGGACGACGTCCTCCCACCTCTCTAGCCACAGCCCCACTCCCCACTTCAGTGCCTAGGACGGAGGCTGCTTTTCCTTCTTTTCCCTGCTCTTCCCCCTCCTGCTCTGCTTTGGTACCTCCGACTACACAGCCCACCCCGCCACTCCCTCTCGCTCCCATCCTTCTCCTTTTTCTCCTGACCCGCCTTCAAAGGTAGCCTAGCAGGAGGAAAAGAAGCCTCCTCTGACCTCTTTCCCTCCTCCCTCCCTGAAAGGGAGCAGCTGCTTCCTAATCTACACGTGGAAAGGCCAGCCAGAACAATGTGAGTGTGGAGGAGTAGGTCTAAGCCCCAAAACTGGATAAGGGCAGCTGATTGAAACGGGATCCCCTCTTTCCTGATGCTTTCTACCCGTCGACTGTGTTTGCTTTTCTTGGGATAAGGGAACAGGAAAAGGACCTTCTCAGAATCTACCTCTTGTTGATTTAATATTTATTGAAGACTCACAATGAGTTAGAAGAATATTCAGAAAAAACCCAGTTAGGCATCTTGCCTAGGAAACACTTTCGGATGTTGGCTGCAAGCCAGGCTCAAAGCATAAAATACAATCTAGTATATTTTCAGGCCATACAGCCAGATAGCCTTGTCTAACTCCCAGCTGTGTACAGCATCTACCATAGGCCTGATGCTCTGCAAGTGCTAATTAATAAAGAACAACAAGCAAGAATTGATTCAGAGGCTTACTCCATTCTCCTTAGGTGTTTTGTTAAGGAACAAAAAGAACGAAGCTGTGGAGCTCCTGGCAATGGCTTGCAACACCCAGAGACTTCGAGTTCCTATCTTCAAGGAAGTAAGAATGAGAGTATAGCACTCAATAAATAGCTTAATGAATCACTCCAAATTCCATGCTGAACTTTAGTTGGGAATTTGACCTAGCGGGTCCTGTGTTTGCAAAATGACCTTCTTTAATGACTGTAGCCATGCCAGTTTCCTCACCTGAGTCACAAATTCCTCTTTTTCATAGGTAGAATAACAAAGTGTTTTAGGGTCTGGATTATAATCCCATTTATGCCCTTTACTTGTGCCACCTTGGGCAATTTACTCAACCTCTTTGTGCCTCAATTTCCTCATCTATTAATTGAAAAATACCATTATCTAATTCATAGGGTTATGCACCTTTAAATGGGTTGGACTTTGTATTATTATTATTATTATGTGGTATATGGTGCATAGAAAGTGCTCACTAAATGCTACCTGTTGTTACCCATCTCTGCATTTGCACATACACATGTGCTCAAATCCAGTTCCCTCCCCCATATCTGCATAAACAATCCTACCCATCCTATAAAGCCATGTAATATCTCACTCGTGCCAATTCCTACCCCCCAATCCCCTCCCAGCTCCCAGAGCTCTCTGCCTCCTCTGAACTTGTACAGCATGCATTGCCTGCACTACTCATTTTATTCTGAATCACATACTGCCTTCCATTGTTCTCATTGTGAGTTCTATCTCCCATGGCCAGCTCTCTGAGATCAGGGGTGGGTCTTAATCTTTCCTAAACCTCCCACAGCACCTGGCAGGGTGGCAAACACATAGTAGGCACGAAATAAACACTAGGAGATTGTTATTCCCCATAAATAAAAGGCAAGGGACATTTGAGCTGAAATGATGTGTCAGATTTTAGAAAATAAAAAAGCTTCAGACAAATGTTTGATCACTTCTTTGCTGGGACACAGGCCAGAGCCTTCTTGTATCCAAACAGTAACGAGAGCAAATGAACTTTGCTTTTTAAGGACAGCCTCGCAGCACACGGTGAAAAGGGAACCTAAATTCCAGGCTCAGTTCAGTGAGACCTTGAGGAAAATCATCTCCTTGTGCTTCAGTGTACTCAGAGGCAAAATGAGGCAATGGTCTCTAAGAAACCTGCTGGCTCTAACATGCTAGAATTCTTGAACTCAGCCTTCCTACCTTTTCATCCCAGTCATGTTTGAATCTTAAAGACAAAAGCTGATCTACCTGGCTTGATGATATGATCCACCTTTCTGCCTGTGGAGACAATGCCCTAAATTCTTTCAGCCAAAGTGCCTCCCCAGCTAGAAGCCCAGCTGACCTCCTGTGGAGTGTGAAGTGTCAGAAATTATTACTTCTGTTGTGCCACATACAAACTGAGGCTCAGAAAAGTGAAGTGACTTGCCTGAAATCACACAAGCAGAGTGAGGACTAGAACTTGATGTTTTAACTCCCAGTCGAGTGTTCTTCCAACAGTATGGGCCAGAGCAAGCTCTTTCTCTTTGACTTGGCCATGTAAACTTTCCTCCTCCTGCACTTTATTCTTTGAATCCACTTCTGCCCCTCCACCTAGAATGGAACCTGAAAGGCAAATGTGTGTATGATCTCCCACAAGCAAAAAACAATTCAAAATCCTGGTATTATATGATGTGTTATCAATGAAAATAAACTACTTGTGTATGGAGGAGAATGGAGAAGCCTTTGTCTTGCTCTCTCTGCTTACTTCTTCTCCCCCCACCCCACTCATTCAAAACCAGCATTCATTCCAGAAACTGTACTGAGCCCAGTAATGTGAACAGGAATGTGCTAGACCTGGGGGCAATCTCTGCCTTCAAAGAACTAAAAATTCAGCTAGGGAGACAACTCACAAACCAGGAAGGTTTGCAAATCAAGCAGATAAGAGCTGCTACCACAAGAGCAAATCTTGCCTGTATCAAGTGAGCTGCACAGGCAAGAAGAGCAAGAAGAATTCAGGGGTAGTTCAACAACAAGCAAAATCATGCCTGGGGAGAAAGGTCAGCATGGTAGATACCTTGACAGGAAGGGAGAGTATTCCTGGCGCACAGAGTCTTCATCAGAGTGATGGTACACATGTGTCCACATACGTAAACGTTCGTAGAGCTGCATACTTTAGAGCTGTGCACTTCACTGGATGTCAGTTATACCTCAATTTTTAAAAAAGTTTAGAAAAGAGTGAAAAAACTGGGAGCTAGAATTGCCAAGAACTTCAAGAAGGAAAAGGCAGCGTTTGATTGGGGGTTTAAATGAATCTAACCTAGTGGTTGTCAGCTCTGACTACGTTTTAGAGTTGTCTGGGCAGCTTTTTAAAAATACTGATTCTTGAGCCCCACCCCAGACCAACACAATCAGAAGCTCTGGAAGTAGACCCTTAGCATGGGTATTTTCTTAAACCAAGATTGAGAACTAGTACAGGTCTAGTCACTATAGCAAAAAAAGCTAAGGCTGATCAAACACCGTTAAGTGTCCAAGTGCTTTACTTACATTATCTCATTTAAGTCTCATGACATGCAGCCCTGAGAGATAGGTATGATTATTATGATCCCCATTTTATGGATGAGAAAATGGAGCCTCAAGTCATACTGCCTATAATTTCATCCCAGATCTGCTATCTCCAGAGCCAACCAGAAGCTATGTACAATATTGCCTCTCAGCAGATCATGTCACCAGGAGAGTACAGGCAGAGGCTTTTGGCAGGTGAGCTGGCTGTCCATGAAAAGATCACTGCTCTTAATTTTTTTTCTTTTTTATTGAAGGTTAACGTATATACGCTAACATGCATTATTAGTCTTACGTGTACAGCTCCATGAGTTTGACAAATGTATACACACCTGTAATCACCACCCAGATCTTTGTGCCCACCTCCCAGTCAATCCCTACCCCCAGAGGCAGCCATTGTTCTGATTTCTGTCACCATTAATTCGCTTGGCCTATTCTTGAATGCCATGTAAGTGGAATCATACAGCATGTACTCTATTGTGTCTAGTTTATTTTGCTCAATATTCTGCCTGTGAGATTTATCAGATCACTTGTTATGTCAGGAAATGAATTCTAAGAGTGCAGGAGATGCTAAACCAATCACACTCAGGACCCAAGGGAGCTCCAATCTTTTATTGCAGAGCTGGGAGTTGCTGTTGCTGGGAAGTTCTTCTCCATCCCTGGCACTCTAGTTCCAGTGGTGCTCTCACAGCTGTAATTAGCAATGGGGCCCCTATGTGGTATATCTACAGAATTGTTCAAAACGCTTGGACTACGTTGACTTCACACATTCCGGGAAACAACAGAATCCAGCTTCCTGGAATATAAGAAAGGTATGTGCTGCAGTGAGCTCAGCCTCTGGATTCCAAGAGCCTGGGAAGAATTCTGATCCTGCCAGTTTCAGAAAGATCCCAAAAGCATGATTAATATTTGGCCAGGGAGAGGGGATGGGGGGGCATGGGTGTGAGGGGCAGGAAGGGCATTCCTGGTGCAACCCTACGTTAGGAAGGTTCAATAAAGCCCTCATACTTTCCTACACTCCCCATTAGAACTGAGCCCAGAATACCGTGGCTGACCCCAAAATAACACAAACTGGGCACAGCTACTCTTCCCTCTCCTTCCCTCATTCTTGTGTCCCAAACTAATCCCACGCTCCTGTCTTGGGCTACTTTATTTCTGTAGGCAATTCTAAATTTCTAGATTGTCTAAGTCTGTTGCTACATGCTAGCTCTTCTCCCCATTGTAGGAACTTTGTAACTTTTTTCTGTGTGTGTGTGATTGGCCAGTACGGGGATCCAAACCCTTGACTTTGGTGTTATCAGCACTACGCTCTAACTGAGCTAACCAGCCAGCCTATGCAACCATTTTAAATGGTTTTAGATGCAGTTTTACTCTCTCTTTGGTTTGAGGTAAAATAACAGTTAACAGAAGCTGACATTATCAAACCTTTTATTTATAACCTAGAAAGCTCAAGCCAAGTTGAAGAAAAAGTTCAAGACTAGCAAATTACTCCTCAAGCTTCCAAATTTAAACCTTCCCTTAATTCTATGAATTGACTATCATTGCAGAAATTTTTTCTTGGAGTGTAGTCCTAAGCTAACACATTTGTTATCAGAAATTCGGTTTGGCATTATTTGGCTATTTTAATCATGAAGCAGTCAGGCGGTTGTCTTTCTTCCAGGGGTTCCAAGAAAGGTCTGTGGTTAAATGTCATGGGCACAGGCAGAGCCAAAAACTTGCTGTGGCATACTGGGCAAAGCAGAGAACTCTTTAGGACTTGTCCTGCCCTTGACCTGGCCTGGCAAAGCCTGCCTGAGCGGCAGCATCATGTAATTAAAAACACAGGAGGGGACTGGTGACCAGGACATCTGGGTTGGATTTGATTAGTAAGTCACTCTTTGGGCCTCAGCTTTCACTTTTGGAATCTGTAAGGATTTCAATCACTCTCCTCTAAGTTCCCTTCTAGCTTTAATATTCCTTGAAAACGATTGGGAATGTTGGTGTGAAAGGATTGGCCTTACAAATTCAGACTGCAGTTTGCAATCCTGGATTCCGAGCTCATTTTTCCCTTTTCTCTCTAGTCCAAGATGGAAGAATTGCTCCACTAAATAGAGACACAAACTGGTTCACTCCAGGCTAAGCTAGTCACAGATGCACAGTAGATGGAAGATCCAGCATCTTCCTGAGGAAGACTCCCTTCTATTGCCTGTATTTCCTTACACCCTTTGTTGTGGTTGTAGTTTTTTTAATAAACATGTCTTGAGTGCTGCTATGTTCCAGGTAATATGTACAAACAGGCATTTTATAGCTAAAATTTCACAGTTGCAAGAAATATTTTAAGTCCTTGAGGCTGAAATTAACATAAAAGTAAATATTGACTTTATTCTATGAATCAATATTTGAATAACAAAGTAAACGAACAAATCGAACCTGAAATCAGAGAGATGTGAATTCAAATCCTTGACAGATGATGAGTTCTTGTGACACCAAATGACTTAACCTCTCGGAGCCTTTTTCCTCATATGAGATGAGATATTTGCAGTATCCACCTTGTGGGGCAGTTGTGAGGATCAACAATGTAATATGTGTGGAAAGCAGCTAGTTCCCTGTCTGGCAAGTAAGTCACTCAATAGCTGCTTGCTTTAGGGATTTTCCCTCTTTTCAATTCCAAATATTCATGTTGTAATCCTAAGATAGAAATCAAATCCACCCCAAGTGGGTCAAGTGGGCCAATTTTCTGTTGAATACCCTTTCACTTTCAGCAGCCTGTCCTGCCATGACATAGCGGAAGTGTTATTAGAAGCCACGCACTTCCCTGCAGGGGAGGAAGAAGAAAAGAAAGAAAGAAACCCAAGCATCTGCTACATGTGCGATTGATTTTGAGATGTGGGCAAGCCGGCAGTTTGTCGTTGCTCTTTTCCTGAAGCGCAACACTGTCAGAAATCAATATGCTGAAAGCAGTTTTGGAGAGCTAGCTTGGAAACCCCAGGAGGATTTTGAGAGCTGTTGGCCACATGCATTCTAGCTGTAGGCACATCCTCTACCCTAACCTGGTACTCTGTAAGATGAGCAGTCAGGGCACTATCTCCCCCCTGTTACATGTGAAGATAAAGCTATCAGCCCCTCTTCGTGGGGAGGCCAAGAGCTTTGACTACAGCAGTGGAGTCAGATGGGGAAAGGAGATAGATTTCATTCAGCTTGAGATTACTAAGGGGTATTGATAATAACAGCTACTCTTGGAGTGGGTTAAAGGGAATTCTTGAAGGGAAGCATGGAAGTAGCAATCAGTTTCTAAATTTACACTTGAATCTCAATCTATACCCACTATTAGCAATGATGAAAATAATAACAGCTGTTATTTATTGAGTAGTTATATGCTAGATTATCTCAACCCTAGGGGAAACTGAGGCTCAGAGAGAAAGGATAAGTAATTAACTTAAGGTCTGACTAGTGATATGTAAAAGGGCAAGTTTCCAAGCCAGGTTTGTCTAAATGCAGAGCCTGACCAGCAAACCCCCACACCACCCTGCCTCTTGCCCAATCTCATATGACCTGTGGCTTGTTCTTGCAAGATGACTGACTAGGTCTGGAGGACCAATGTGTGGACAGGAGTGGTCTCTGCCATTTGGGGCTGGGGAGTAGAGAAGCAAACAGGCCACAGGGGGTTTGAGCCCAGGACCTCAGCCTCATCTTCACCATATTCGAATCATCTGAGCACTTGGTTATACTCCTTCCTACCATGAAAAATGTGTAGGTTTTTTTACTTACTGCTTCAAATCAAGAAGTGATGTAGCTCTTTCAAGGACTCATTTAGCATAGCTGGCATGTGCTTTTAAAACACTTAGGGATTGAATATCTTCAGCGTAGTTTCCTCTCAGATGGGGCTCTCCAGATATTGATGGATTTATTTCTAAGTCAACAGAGGCAGAAAGAACAGAGGAACAAGAGACAGGAGTCCCCATTTTGCCCTTGGGTTGACCCCTAGCATGCTAATCACATACATACACCAGGGGTTCCAAAAATGAACATTTTATACTCAGATTCTTAGTTTATCTCCATGCGTCCAAGCCACTTTCCAGAGCCTTCCCCTTTTCGCGCTATTCTTTGTGGAAGAGCCTAAACTTCAAGGCCACTTCCTGCCAGCTGCCTTCCTCTGTCTCTTCTCTTCATCAACCCTCCATCTGTTCTTTCCTCCAGATTTCATCTCCAGATGCCCTTCTTCCCTGTAAGAGAGACATGGCATGGCATGCATGTGACCCACACAGCTCACGATATACTATCAGTCCACAGTACAATTATAGATTTCATATCTTTCCACGTTTGATATTTCCTTTACTCTGGCTTAGAACAGTTTGCAGGAGCTCTATGTAGAGAAGGTTACAATTTATCACCAAGCCAGGTGAATAATGAGCTGAGCTGGCTTCATGTGACTCAGCTGGAGGCTTTCTGTTTTCTCCTTTGGAATGGGCCATCTTTGACAGTCTGTCACCCATGGCATTTCCTGGTTCTTCAGACATTGTACAGCATGTTATATGAACTTAATCATGTGGATAAAAAGTAAAGGAATCCTCTATAGTAAACCCTAATTGGACTTTAAAAAGTAAATACAGCTGGGTAAAGGGTACATAGGATCTCTCTGTAGCATTTCTTACGACTACATGTGAATCTACAATTATCTCAAAATGAAGAGCTTAATCTTAAAACAGCAAATAGAAGATCTTTATATATAGGATTTAGTCTGGAGTTTTTAAATGAAAGTGAAATTAGGAGCCATGGAGCAAATTCAGCACAGAAACTATGTCCTGATTAATAGCCAATTGTTTTAAAGTCAAAGAAGAAAAGAAGAAAACAAAAGAAGAAAAACAAAACAAAAAAATACAGAGGTAAGAATGAAATATTTCTCATGGCATTGTTTTTTCTCTTTTTTGCATTAACATTTTTTTTTCCCTCAGTTGGGTCCACAGCAATCACGGAAGCTTGTTTTAACCCAGACACATCATCTAATTGGGATTGGTTGTGTAGACTCTAAACAGAAAGCAGCTCCCCAATGTGATGATTCTAGAAAAAAGAATTTATCAGCATACTAGGGCCATTTGCTTCCTCTGTGCCTCTCCCGGCCGCATTGGCCTCTTTTCCTCTCCTTTACTTTCCTGTCACATCATCCCAAGATTGGATTTCATCCTGTTTTCTATAGGAGACAGACCAGGCTTGCCTGGAAAGAAAACATCCCTGGAGAGATTAGACTCTGATTAATTCTCATTTCCAGTATCTAAAGGCAACGGATTAGATTAAGAAATGAATAACATAATACTGTGCTCCAACTTCACTACATGAGCTCTCTTAACATATGACATTTTTAATGATGGCTGGTCAAGGTGGCTCTTAGAAGCACAGGCTGAGTATTATAGTGGTCTCTGCCTGTGCAAACCTAGGAAGAGGACAAGAGGAATAACTTAGACTTATAGCAGAAAAATGACTTCTGGTTTTTCTTCTTGCTCTGATGTAAACATTCAAAGTCGTAAGTTTCATACTGAAGTGTGTGTGTGTGTGTGTGTGTGCAAGGTGGAGGTGAGGTGGCAGAAACACTCTTCTGTTATAGCCGGCACCTAAGATAAAGGGTCCATTAAGCAGGACAAGCCTGGGGTATCACTTCCTGTTTCCTCCTGACACCCTTTCAAATGCCATCACCACTCCTCCCTCCTTACTTTTTTCTTCTTTCTCTTCCTCAACCTGTTTCCTTCCAGTTTTCATTTCCCCTTGCCCAGAGAATTATATTTAATTTCAAACTTAGCGTAAAAATGTTCAAAGAGTGCCACCTGACTGGGAAAGTAGGCAGGTGTTTTTGTCAGTCTCCCATCATTACCCCCGCTGCTCTGGGTCCACTCATTTCTCTGCACTTAGACATCCCAGCCACCTCGAATGGTCCATATGTTTCTCCAAGTGTCCCAGAGTAACACATCTGAAACTGCCTATGGCTAGCAAAGGGAAGATGGGGAAAGTGACTTGCCTGCGCTAAGACGGCTCCCTTGGCTATAGGGCTCCAACCCTACGAGAAGCACAGTTGCAACAGGGTGGCTCCAACACATCCCTGCTCCCCACCTTCCCTCTCACTCCCATCTTCCAAGATTCCTGCCTATTCCTCTGGACAGGTCAAAAGCACCTGCAAAAATGACTGTTGATTCTAGGATTGCTGTAACAACCAGTGGGAACAACTTTAGAGGTCTGTAGAGAACGGAAGGGAGAGAAACTGTTCTCTGCCCAACAGGCCAATATTATAAGGAAACCCAAGCAGTCACGGCCTTTCTTATGGAATCCCCTTTCTTCCTATAGTGTCAAGCGAAATCAGAAAGAAGGGAAAGCCTCTAGGGAATCAGAAGATAAGCTGGAGTCATGTTTCGTAGATTTAATTTTTTCCCTCAATCAAAAGGCAAGTGGAAATGGCAGCCTGAATCCCAAGTTAGCAGTTGCCTGAGCATGTGAATGTAGTGCCAAGTGCATGGAGATTCTTATGGGTGTTGTCTGAGTAGCGCTGTAGCACGGCAGATGAGAGTAAGTGGCTTTGAAGTAAGGGAGATTTGGTTCAAATCCTGGCTCCTTCACTTACTAGCTCCACTCGTGCCCCTAATCCCATCTCCTCTCGCCCGTTTAAGAACATCGCTCCAGAATTCTTACCTCTCTCTTGCGTCAATCATTTCTTCCTCTCTACATGCTACAGTATCTCTATTTTTAAAATAAAGCTCTCCATTCACCTCATGTCCCCCTCCTGCTTCTGGCCATTTCTCTTCCTGTTACAGCAAAATTCCTTGAAAGAGCTGTTTATACTCATTCTCTCCAATTCCTCTCTATTTATCTCTTAAATCATCTCCAATCAGCCTTTTACCTCTATCACTCCACCAAAATGGTGCCTTTCAAGGTCACAAATGAAGCTCCATGTTGTCAAATCAAATGGTCAATTCTCAGTCATCTTGCTTGACATTTCAGCAACATTCTAAACAGTTGAACCCTCCCTCCTTCTTGAAACATTTTCTCCCCATGGCTTCTAGGACTCCATTCTCTCACCAACTACCTCACTGGCTACTCCTACACAGTGTCCTTTGTTGATTTCTCCTCTCATTCCTGACCTCTAACCATTGGTGTGCCCCACAGTTCAGATCTTGGGCTGTTTCTCTTCTCTATACTCTTTTGGGTGATCTTACCCAATCCCATGGCTTTAACTACCATATATACATTGAAGATTTCCAAATTTATATCTGAGCTTCAGACATCTCCTCTCAATTCCAGATACATTCATTCAACTGTCTCCTGAACATTTCCTCTTGGAGATCTAATGATAGGCATCTTAAATGTGACATATTTGGTGTGCTTTGAAAGTATGTGTCCCTCCAAAATTCATGTTAAAACCTTATCAACAAAGTGATGGTTTTAGAAGGTAGGGCCTCTGGGAGGTGATTAGGTCATGAGGGCCCCACCCTCACGAATGGGATTAATAATCTGTAAAAGAGGCTTCAGAGAGCTGCCCCCTCCCTCACTGTTTTTGTTTTGTTTTGGTTTGGTTTTGCCCTTCTCTTTCTTTTGCCATGTGAGGACACAGAGTTCAAGGCACCATCTCAGAAGCAGGACTCGGTTCTCACCAGACACTGAACCTGCCAGAGCCTTGCTCTTGGACTTCCCAGCTTCCAAAACTGTGAGAAATCAATTTCTGTTATTTATAAATTACCCAGTCTCAGGTATTTTGTTATACCAGCACACACAGACTAAGACAATGTTCAAACAGAATTCCAGAACTTCCCTCTCCACAAACCTGGTTCTCCTCCAAATCTCACCCATCTGTTGACAGCAGCTCTATCCTTCCAGTTGCTGAAGTCAAAAAACTTGGAGTCATCCTTGACTCCTTTTTTCTCTCACATCCCATACCCAAGACATCTGCAAAACATGTCAGACCTTTCTTCAGAACATCGTCAGAATCTGCCCGGGTCTCCCCATCTCAATCATTACCAACTTGATCCAGGTCACTAGCCTCTCTCACCTGGATTATGGTAACAGCCTCCCAGCTGGTCTCCTTGTTCCTACTCTTAATCCCTTAAAGTCTATTTTACTCAACACAGCAGCTGGAGTGACCCACTTAAAATTTCAGTTAGATCATATCATTCCTTGCTGAATTTGCTCCATGGCTCCTAATTTCACTCAGTCAAAGCCAGTGTCCATATAATGATCTGCAAAGCCCTTTCTGACTCAGCACCCCAATTGTTCTTACTCCCACTCTGCTCCAGTCACTCTGGTCTCCTTGCTGGTCCTTAAACACGCCACACATGTTCCCATTTCTGGGCCATCACACTGGCTGGCCCTCTGCCTGGAAGACTCTGCCCCCGGATATTTACATGGACCACCCCTGGGCTTCCTGTTGGTCTCTGCTCAAATGCAGAGTTCTTCTCTGATCATCCTTCCACACACACACCAACAGTCCTTTTTCCCCTTACTCATTTTGTTTCCCTTAAGAAATATCACCATCTGCTATATTATAATTTTATTTGATTAATGTCTGTCTCTTTCCACTAGAATGTAAACTTCTAGTGGAACTTTATTTTATTCACTGCTCTACTCACCAGCACTTAGAATAGTGTCTGGAGCATAACATTTAATTAATATTTGCTAAATTAGTGAGTGAATGGATGAATGAATCTCTCCACCAAGATCCCTCCAAACAGATAGTGTTATATAGAACAAGCCCTTTTCAGGTAAAGTAGCTGAAAAGTCCGGCTCACCCCAAAACAAAACATATACACATCTCAGTGAAGAGATGTATCAGAATAAATATTGACAACTCTGTACATGTTTTTTTATGCCTGATCTTCGTACCTGGCAGTAGGGATATGAATCTTTATTTTACAGAGGAATGTAACATGATAAGGTTCAGAGAGTTTAAGAAACTTTTCCAAGACCACCCAGTCAATAAAATTCATCTTTTCATTTGTTCATTCCTTCAACAAATATTATTAAGCACTTACCATATGCCAAGCACAGTCCCTAGGTATTGGAAATACAGCAGTGGACAAGACACATGAATTTCCTGTCCTTCATGGAGCTTGAAATGCAGTGAAGTGAACGATCTTATAAGCAAAAGACACTTACATGATGTTTCATTGACTTGATAGCCGGTTAGCTGTTAGCTCTAGATCAGATATTTTTTAAATGCAGATTTTGATCCAGGAGGTCTGGGGTGGGGCCCAATTTTCTGCATTACTAAAAAGCTCCCAGGTGCTATTGGTCTTATTGGTCCAGGCAGCACACTTTGAACAAGGTTCTAGTGTAAAATACACTGTTAAGGTAATAGAAACATCTACTTGGCCCCTATCTTTTCATGTAACATGGGCTAGACAAAAGAGTTAATTACAGCAAGTGGAGCAAATTTCAGGGGACCAAGACTTGGGACATCCTGACAGGTGTGTTAAACAGGGCACTGGCAACTCTAGTAGCAGCTGGTGTTCAGAGATTCAGCTGGGCAGGCAGCATCAGGGAAGTAAGTCACAAGTTTGCAAGGCACAGCCACTGGAAAATTCCAATTCCTGGGGAAGAGGAGGAAAAGGACTGGCAAGAACAGGGCAGACTCCCAATTATAGGGGATTGCCAAGGCCCTAACAGAGACTCGGGAACAAAAAGCCAGAATTAGAACATAGCTACAAGATATGAAGGATGAAGGATGAAGTCATCACCACGGTGTCATAGCAGGACTTGTCTTGGATCTGAGCATTGAACTAGAGGCCCTTAAATTCTTGCTGGAAGGCAAGATTGGTTCTAGAAATGGGGCAGAGCCCACTGGGCTTGTAGATTGGGGTCAAGTGGCTCCAAGGGGGAGCTATAAAGAGAAGAGGGTTTGGGGGGCAGGGAACCAAGCAGATTCCACACTACTCCTATCAGAATTCTTGGAACTCACAAACAGGCAGAAAGTGTGTTGGGCTTTGTTTTGAATGGCATGGCCAAAAAGGGAAAGTTTAATAGTGATTTTTGCCCAGAGATAATGGGGAAAAAAACCACACTAATTACTCTCTTATCTGTCAGACTAAAAAGCACTTGGATATGAAGAATACTAAACTAATATTGGGAAGGAAGAGATGGCAGAGAACTCTGTTGAGAGTTGACTGATGAAAGAAACTGACAAAAGCGGACAAAGGGACTATGCTGTGTACAAACTATGCCTTTGATGAGATAAGGACAAACACAAGAGGAACCCGAGGAAGCCAGAACCTAACACTGCAAATGTCAAAGCACTCTGCACACCAGTGTCCTCCAACTGAACTTCTCAAAGAAGGGTGACTAAGCCCCAGGTTCCTGGAAACTCACTGGGCAGAGTGGCCAAGAGAACTTGACATCTCTCTTTCAAAATGAGCCAGAAAGGCGGTGTGGCCCTGCTGACTTGGAGCTGTCCACCGTGAGCAGTAGTGGTCAAGAGCATGGCTTCTAGAGCCAAACACGCATAAGTCCAAAATCCAGTTCAGCCACTTAACCTTCCTGGGCCTCAGTTTTTTCATCTGTAAGTAGGGGTGATGATAAAATCACCTACATCACAGAACTGTAGCAAAAATGAAATTACTCAATGCATGTAAAGGGCTTGGTACAGTGCTGGACACACTGTTAGTGTGTGACAAGTGTTAGTCATTACTATTGCTGCTATTGCAGCAAGAAAGAGCTGAAAGGAATGTGAGAGTCCAAACTCCTCATTTACTAGAAAACAAGTATGAGAGAGAAGTAGGGGGCTGCTCCAGGTCACCAGCTAGCTCATAGCAGAGCTAAGAACAGAAACCAGGTCTCCTGAGCTCTATGCTCTTCCTACCATACAACATTAACTCTCAGAAGAATGGCTTCCCAACTTCTTAGATCACAATCCACAGGAAAAAATTTTTTTACACCGTAATCCATACCCATATATATATGGGCACAAAATTTGCATGAAGCAATTCTTGCACATATCATTCATTCTAATATCTCCTGTTCTATTATTTGAAACCAAATAAGTAAATAAATAGGAAAAAAAATCCCATCAGAAGCAGGGGCCAAGGATAGGAATTAACTGAAGCCTGATGGAGAATATCACAGCTGTGAGGGGTGCCACACATAAGAGCCCATGAGAAGCATGTGGATGCCTCCCACACAGAGAACAGAAGAGGCCGAATCTGCCCCAGTCATATTAAGTAACTGTACCCCTTTCCTCTAATCACAAATCACACTGTCCACATTCTGGAGAAATCTGAAGCATTAGGGGAGAAAGACTAAAGAACAGACAGCGCTCAATCCCTCTGGCCATGGGACATGGTCTGAGTTGAGGGGCACGAGGGAAAACCCTGAACTGGATATGAAGTTGAAGATTTTGAATAAAAAGCAAGACTGGATTGAACTTGCTGTGACATAAAAGTGGCTAGTAAAACAGGGACACCACCCACATGACATCGTTTAATGGCAGGGAAGGAGATTTGAACTAATTTAAAACATTAATTAAAGAAGAAAGCATTTCGGGCCGGCCCGGTGGCGCGCTGCTACAGTGCACTGCTTGGGAGTGCGGCCGCGCTCCTGCCGAGGGTTCAGATCCCACATACAGACCGGCCGCTCACTGGCTGAGCGAGGTGCGGGCGCAGCACCGAGGGTTGCGATCCCGTTGCCGGTCCGGTCCAGTACGGGCGCGACACTGAGGGTTGCGATCCATTGCCAGACACAAAAAAAGACAAAAAGGAAAAAAAAAAAAAAGAAGAAAGCATTTCATGTTTGTCCCCCTATTCAATAACTTCTTTACATTTGTAGTGATACACACAAATACACACATGAAGAAAAACAATTATTTTTATTGGAGAATTGATTATGCAAATTACCATAGAGATGTGTGATAGATTGCCCTGTCACTGTTGAAAAGTATGAAGTATATCTGTATATGCTGATAGAAAATCTCAAAATGTATGTTTTTCCTGATAAAAGAAAAATATAGAGAAGTGTCTATGGATTTATCGATTCTGGACATTTCAAATGAATGGAATCATAAAATGTGTGGTCTTTCATGTCTAGCTTCTTTCACTCACTACAATGTTTCACAAGGTTCATTCACATTGTAGCATTATCAGTGCTTCATTCATTTTTATGGCCAAATGATGTTCTGCTGTATAGATATACCAGATTTGTTTATCCAGTCACAAATTGATGAACATTTGGGTCGTTTTCACTTTTGGCTATTTTGAATAATACTGCTATAAATATTTAAGTACAAGTTTTTTGTGGACATATATTTTCCATTCTCTTGGGTAGACACCTAGTAGTGGAATTACTAGGACATATGGTAACTTTATATTTAACTTTTTGGATAATGAACAAACTGTTTTTCAAAATGGTTGTACCATTTTACACTCTCACCAGTAATGTACAGTTGCTCTACATCCTTACAAACACTTGTTATTATCTGTCTTTTTGATTATAGCCATCTTAGTAGGTATGAGCTTGGTATCTCACTGTGGTTTTGATTTGCATTTCCCTAATGATTAGTGATGATGAGAATCTTTTCATGTGCTTATTGGCCACTTGCATATCTTCTTTGGTGAAATGTTTATTCACATCCTTTGCCCATTAAAAAAATGAATTATATAAATTTGAGATGGCAAAATATAAAAAAGTATTAGTAAGTATCACTTTGTGAGAAAAATTTGATGTCATGCAATCACCAAATTAAAAATTCTCAAGGATGACATAATTTTAAAGATGATGGGCAGAGGGAATTTTAAACTTTATTTAACCATTGCCACATGATTATGTCTCTAACTGGTAAACAGAAATTGTTATTAAACTTCCTCATAATTATTCTTTAATTATTGAAGTTTTGGATGTTGCAAAATTTTCAGAAAGACTTTTTTGGATAAAATTCAACCATCTTCTATAATCACAAAATGTTTCTAAAAAGAAACATAGTGGTTGTCTTTTTTAAAAACAAAAAATATGTTTATGATGGCTGAAACATACATTCGAGCACATCAGTGTCCTGATTACCGGTGAACACTTCAATGAATTTTTAGGTATGAATATACTCATGTCATCACTACCCATATTAAGACATGGAACATTTCCTTCATTCCTCATGCTCCTTCCCAGTCTATATGCCCCCGCCCCATCTCAGAAATAACATTATTCTTGGTATATCTACACAATGGAATACTACTCTGCTATTAAAAAAAATGAAATACTGCCGTGCGCAGCAACATGGATGGACTTAGAGAAAATTATATTAAGTGAAATAAGCCAGGCACAGAGAGAGAAATACCACATGTTCTCACTTGTCGGTGGGAGCTAATAAAAATTAAAAAGTAAATAAACGAATGAATGGGGGAGGAAGAAGGCACAAAGATCACAACAATTCCTTAAATTTGTTAAGACAAGTGAACAGATATGATGTCGATGTGGGGGAGGGGGGAGGAAAAGGAGGAATTGATAAAGGGACACGAACTATATTGTATATTGATAAAATAAAATAAAATAAAAAAGAAATAACATTATTCTGACTTGTGTCACCATCAATTATTATTCCTATTCTAGACCTCCATTTAAATGGAATCAAGCAGTTCATATTCTTTCGTATGTGACTTCTTTTGCTCAACACAGTGTTTTTATCCACAAAAAATCTGATGGAATCTACAAAACAGCTACTAGAACTAAAGTGAATTTAGCAAGGTTGAAGGATAGAATACCTATATAGAAAAGTCAATTGCATTTCCACATACTAGCAACCAACAACCAGAAATTTAAATTTAATATACCATTTATAATAACATCAAAAAATATGAAATACTTAGTGATAAGTCTGACAAAAGGTGTGCAAGGCCTGTACACTGAAAACTGTAAAACATTAGGGAGAGGAATTGAAGAGATATAAATAAATTATAATTATGCCATGTTCATGGGTTGGGAGACTCAATATTGTTAAGAGATCAATTGTCTCCAGATTTTTCTACAAATTCACAATTCCAGCAAAAATTTCAAGAGGCTGTTTTATGGAATTTGACAATATGATACTAAAAATCATATGGAAATGCAAAGGATATAGAATAGCAATAACAACTTTGAAAAGAGCAAAGGCAAAGAACTAACACTATCTGATTCCAAGGCTTATTGTAAAGCTACAGTAATCAAGACAATGTGGTACTGCCACAAAGATAAACAAATAGAGCAATGGAGCAGAATAGAGAGAACAGAAATAGATCTACACATATATGAACAACTAATTTTTGACAAAGATACGAAGAGAATTCAGTGAAAAACGGGTGGTCTTTTCATCAAATGGTGCTGAAAAAATTAGATATCCAAATGCACAAAAATGAACTTTGATCCATATCCCACTTTGTATTTAAAAATTAACTCAAAATAGAGCATAGGCCTAAGTATAAAACCTAAAACTGTAAAGTTCGAGAAGAAAACATAGGAGAAAATATCTGTGACCTTGGATTAGGCAAAGATTTCTTAGATATGACACCAAAAGCATGATTCGTAAGAGAAAAAATTGATAAATTTGACTTAACAAAAACACACTTCTCTTCTAAAGACACTGTTAAAAGAATGAAAAAAAAACAGCCAATGGACTGGGAGAAAATATTTGCAAATCATATATATGATATAGGGCTTCTGTCTAGAACATTTAAAATCTCTCAAACTCCCTAATATGAAAATAAATAACCCAATTTTAAAAATGAGGAAAAGATTTGAGCAGACACCTTACCAAAGAAGATACACAATTGGCAAATATGAGTAAGTGCATGAAAAGATGCTCAACATTATTACTCACTAAGGGAATGCAAATTAAAACCATGATGAGATACCACTCCTCACATTAGAATGTCTAATATTAAAAAGACTGACCATACCAAATATTGCTGCAGATGTGAAGAAGATGGAAGACTCACGTTGCTAGTGAAAATGTAAAAAGGTAAACCAACTTGGAAAAGAGTTTAGCAGTTTATTAAAAACTTAAACATACACCTACCATGTGATTTATTGATTCCACTCCAAAGTATTTATCCACAAGAGAAGAAACAGATCCATACAAAGATTTGCACACAAATATTCATGTGAGTTTTATTTGCAATAGCTAAAACTTGGAAACAACCTGTCTCAGTCTGGGTTTAACCAGAGAAACAAAAACCAATAGGACACATACCTTAAGGGATTTATTACAAGCAATTGACTTATGTGATCGTGGGGCTGGGTAGGCAAGTCCAAAATCCATAGAGTAGGCTATCAAGAGGGCAGGATGGAACTCTGGGTATGAGCTGAAGCTGCAGTCCACAGGTAGAATTTCTTTTTTCAAAGGAAATCTTCAATTCTGCTCTTAAGGGCTTTCAATGGATTGAATCAGACCCACCCAGATAATCTAGTATAATCTCCTTTGTCTAAAGTCAACTAATTGTGAAAATTAATCCCATCTACAAAATACTTCCAGTGTAACACCTAGATTTATGTTTAATTGAATAATTGGGAACTATAGCCTAGCCAAGTTTGACACATAAAACTGACTGTCACACAACCCAAATATCTATTAACAAGTGAATGCATAGACAAATTGTGCTGCATTCATACAATGGAATACAATTCATTGACAAAAAGAAATGAACTATTGATACATGTAACAAGTATGAATCTCAAAATAATTACACCGAGGAAAAGAACCCAGACAAAAAAAAGAGTATATATTTGTTCTAGTCTGTTTTTTTGCTGCTATAACAGAATACCACAAACTGGGTAACTTATAAGGAGAAGTTTATTTGGCTCATGGTTCTGGAGGCTGAGAAGTCTAAGAGTATGATGCCAGCATCTGGCGAAGGTCATCCCATGACAGAAGACATCACATGAGGAAGAAGTACAAAGGAGAGACAGGGAGAGGATGGGGGCTGAACTTACCCTTTTATCAGGTGGATAATTAACCCACTCCCATGATAATGGCATTAATCCATTTATGAGGGCAGAGTCCTCACAGCTTAATTACCTCTTAAAGGTCCCACCTCTCAACACTGTTACAGTGGCAATATAAATTTCAACACAAGTTTTGGATATAACATTCAAACTTGGCCCCCAAAACTCATGTCCTCACATGCACAATACACTCATTCTATCCCAATAGCCTCAAAAGTCTTAACTCATTCCAGCACCAACTCAAAAGTCAAAAGTTCAAAGTCTCATCTAAATCAGATATGGGTGAGACTCAAGGCATGATTTATCTTGAGGCAAATTCTCTCCAGCTGTGAGTCTGTGAAATCTAACAAGTTATGTACTTCCAAAATACAATGATGGGATAAGTTTAGGATAGATATTCCCATTCTAAAGAAGAGAAATAGGCAAAAAGAAAGGGTAACTTGTCCCAAGTAAGTCCAAAACCCAATAGAGAAAACAACATTAAGTCTAAAAGCTGGAGCATAATCTCCTTTGACTCCATGTACCCCATCCTGGGCCCACTGATATGGGGATTGGGCCCCCAAGGTCTCAGGCAGCCCTGCCCCTATGGCTTTGCTGGGTTCAGCCCATGCTTCAGCTCTCTCAGGTTGCAGTTGTACACTGATAGCTCTATAATTCTGGGGTTTCAGTGGCAGTCCCACTCCCATGGCTCCAATAGGTATTCAACTTGTGAGGACTCTGTGGCAGATCTGACCCTGCAGCAGGTTTCTGCCTGGGCCCCCGGACTATCTACAACGTCCTTTTAAATCTAGGTGGAGTATCCATGCCCCCCACAGCTCTTGCATTCTGCAAGTCTGTAGACTTAAAACCACACGGACAACATCAAGGCCCACCACTTGTGTCCTCCTGAGTGGTCGGTTGAGCCCCACCTGAGCCTGCTTTGAGCCATGACTGGGGTGGCCAAGGAGCACTGCACCGGAATTCCAAAAGCAAAGTCCCAAGGCAGCTCTGGGCAGCAAGCCTATGCAGCGAGCCCTGCACCCATCCCCTGAAATCATTCTGCCCTCCTAGAGTTCTGGGCCTGTGATGGAAGGAGCAGCCTTTAAGATCTTTGAAATGTCTTTGGGGTCTTTCTCCTATTGTCTTCATGAAGATCACCTGGCTTCCTTCTATCCATGCTAATTTTTTAGCAAACTATCACTTGGCCACACCTTTGGTTTGCTCTCTTAAAGACACCTTTTAACTCTTTACATAGCCAGGCTGCAAAATTTCCAAATCTTTCCACTCTGCTTCCCTCTTAATTACAATTTTTTTTTCTTTAAGTCATTTCTTTCCTCTCGCATCTCACTGTCCAGTTAAAAGAATCTGTGAAGGGCCGGCCCGTGGCTCACTCGGGAGAGTGCGGTGCTGATAACACCAAGGCCCCGGGTTCGGATCCCACATAGGGATGGCCGGTTCGCTCACTGGCTGAGCGTGGTGCTGACAACACCAAGTCAAGGGTTAAGATCCCCTTACCGGTCATCTTTAAAAAAAAAAAAAAAAGAATCTGTGAAGCAGCCTGAATGCTTTACTGTTTTGATATTTTTTCTGCCAGATATCCTAGTTCATCACTCTTAATTTCTACATTCCAGAGTCCTAGAACACAAACACAATTCTGCCAAGCTCTTTGAACTATATGACAATGATGGCCTTTACTCCAGTTTCCAATACCTTGTTACTCATTTCCAACTGAGACCTCATCAGAATGGCTTTTACTATCCATATTTCTATCAACACTCTGGTCATGACCAGTTAAGTAATCTCTAAGAAGATTCAGACTTTTTTTTTTGCAGCTGACCGGTACAGGGATCTGAACCATTGACCCTGGTGTTATCAGTTTCTACATTTCTTATCTTCTTCTGGGCCTTTACCAGAATTACCCTTAATGTTCCATTGATTGCAATCTAGGCTTTTTTCAGTCTGTTCCTCTAAATTCCTCCAGCCTCTACCTATTACCCAATTCCAAAGCCACTTCCACATTTTCAGGTATTTGTTATAGCAACATTCCTACTTCTAGGTAACAATTTTCTACCTTAGTCCATCTTCTACCACTATAACAGAACACCACAGTCTGGGTAATTTATAAAGAACAGAAATTTATTTTGTTCATGGTTCTGGAGGCTGGGAAGTCCAAGATCATGGTAACCAGCATCTGCTCAGTATCTGGTGAGAGCCTTCTTGCTGCATCAAAATATAGCAGAAGGGCAAGCAAGCAGAGAAAAAGAGAACAAGTGGGCAAGGGACTGAACTCATCCTTTTTGTCAGGAACCCACTCCTGCGATAATGGCATTAATCTATTCATGAGGGCTCTGCCTCTTCAAGATCCTACCCTTAATACTGTTATAAATTGGCAATTAAATTTTAACATGAGTTTTGGTGGGAGCATCAAACCATAGCAATACTATATGGTTCCATTTACATAAAATGTCATTAAATGCAAATAAATTCATAGTGAAAGAAAGCAGATCAATGGTTGCCTGAGGACGGGGACAGGATAGAAGGTGAGGTGGGGCAAAGGCAAGGGATTACCAAGAAGCTTGAGGACATTTTGGGGGGATGTGATTTGTATATTCATTATTTTGATTTTGTGTTGATGCTTTCACAGGTGTATACACATCAAAACTTTAAAGTCTTTATACTTTAAATATGTGAAATTATGTTAATTATACCTCAATAAAGCTGTTGAAAATTAAAGCAAAAGCTAATCAGACACCCACAAAATTAACTTCACAACTCAATAATATGTCAGTATCCGCAATAATATGTCATCACCTGCAGTTTGAAAAACACTCTATGGGATGTTATGAACAACATTGCTTTGTTTGTTGGTTTACTTATTTGCTGTCTACCACTTGTCCTCTTCCTATTTAAGGGTGATCTACCATGATGAGAGATATTGATGGACATAGCACCCGGCCTCAACTACAGAAGTTGAAGGATAGAGATCCTCCCTCCCAATTTCCCCTCTCCTGGAACTGTGAAATCTGGAGAAACTGACGGAAAGACAGGAATGATTAGTGTCTAGTCATTGTAGTTTTGACAATGCCCAGCATCAGCCATAGTCTTTGGCCAGACTGTTCTTGCTAGAAGAGGGTTGTGTGCTTCCTGGTGTCCTCTGGGATCCCTTTGGTTCACGTAATCTTCCAAGCCTGGCCCTCCAACTTCCCCTGGATTCTGGGAGTTACCCTATCCCCGACATCCTTTCAATATATATTTTTTTTTTTTGGTTTTGTTTGATAGCTATTGGTTTCTGCTGCCTACAATCAAGAACTTTGATAATACAGAGAAGAAATGGAGAGTTATGAAGAGAAAGTTCTAGAAAGCCCACCAAATCTCAATCAAGCAGGAACCAAATATCCATTTTGATTAATAAAATACAAAACCCTGACATGAAACCCTGGGGTCCCATTACTTAGGGTCAGGGAAAAAGAAAGTATGTTCAGCAGAATAGTATACTCAGCTTTAGGAGATACTGCCAGACAGTTTTCCAAAATATTTGCATGAATTTCACACTCAGAAGAAGCTCTTAATTGTAATACAATATCATTTGTGATGTCACTTTTTACAGCTAACATTTTATGTCTGTTAAAAATCTTTTGCTGTTATAAGGTCAAAACAAAATAATAATAATGAAGAGGTTGGGTTTGTAGAGAGTGGAGAGAGTGGCAGTGGCTGTTTGCCATAGATGGGTAGTGGGAAAAAAGGCAGAGTGACCCTGGATTTGGACCTTCCCCAGTGTGACTCAGGGATTAGGCATCTCTCTGTGTCCTAATCCAGGTTTCTTTATTCTTCCCTTTGGCAGCAGGGCATGCTTCAAAATCCCTACCCAACAATATGGCTTCTGGAAAATCTAAACTAGTGTGTCCCCTTGCAGAGCACAGTAGGCATAGCAAATGGTGACATTTGTATAGCACACTGAGAGAAACAGACAAATAGACCTTTTTTAAAAATTTTATTTATTTTATTTTTTATTTTATTTTTTTAATTTTTATTTTGTCAATATACAATGTAGTTGATTATTATGGCCCATCACCGAAACCTCCCTCCCTCCTCCCTCTCCCCCCTCCCACCCAAGAATGTCCTTTCCGTTTGCTTGTTGTAACAACTTCAAAAAAATTGTAGTTGTTATATCTTCTCCCCCCC